>NW_019386397.1:0-23461 GCF_000671375.1 Centruroides sculpturatus | reverse complement strand
CGTCGCTCCAGACACACGTACCGTCGATTTTCTGGAAAACTTAGAGATATCGCTTATTTTTTGGTATATAAAATGTGAGTAACGTTGTCTACATTCATCCGCGTGATAAATACATTCGACTCTATTGGATACGTTCCAAATAATAACTCAGGACTGGGCTAATAACCTGAAGTTTTCTAAATCTATTAATTAAACTCTTGACTTTATAATATCCTGTTCTTCACACGTATGCATCAACTTAAATCCAACGATTAAGATAATTTTAGAAAGGAGAATACTCCTTTTTTTTAAATTAAATTCTATTGATAGATCTTATGTATCTGCAGGAATATTAAATTAAATTTTGAACATTTGTACATGTTAAAAATTTAAGTAAATTTTATAAAATTATCGTTTTTCTCATCCTCTGAAGAGATGAAAAGGAGGAGGAAGATGCTTGTTTTCAGCAGTTCGGAACGAAAGAATTAACTTTAAAATATTTTTTCGTCGAATAAATTAAGGATATTTGCGAAAAATTTAATATTTTAGTGTACTAAATGCTTAGTTAAAAAGGAAATTTGATATCACTAAACGTAGAAAGCGAGGAGTAGAAAGAAATTTGGAACATTTCATCCCTTTCTGGCAATAAGCCTGAGTTTACTTTAACTTTAATTTAGTCGAATATCATCTTATATTATTCTTATGATTTAGCTTTAAAGTTATTCTCTTACGGGCTTAAAATTTAATTTAAGACTTGAACTTTGCACTTGAAGAAGATTAAGTATTTTAAAATTCTACTTAAGCTCTTTCTAAATGATGGAAATGTGAATTTATTAGAGGAAAGTTTATATTTCTTTTTTTGAATGTCTTCGAGCTGTACACAGAATTGTACAGCATGCTGTATGAGATTCTGTACACTTCTGTATATTGATCAGTATTAATTAGGCCTATATAAAGAATAGAATCTTGTACAGAATTATACACAGAATGCCAAATCTTATTAAACGTAATACACTACAACCTTATACATAACTATACACAGAATTCTGTTTCATTCCGCCTGTTATATAACAAAGAGAAAGCTTGGCGATCCTCAAAAAAAATGACCTGAAGGTTTTTTTGGACTCGGGGGACCTTGAAACGTAAAGAAATGCAAAAACAATTGGCGATTTTTTTTCTGTATGCAGAGATTTTGTGTAGTGGATTTTTGAAGCTTAATAACTCCCCGTGCCTTTTGTAAAAAATTCTTGAGATTTTGCAAGGAGATTTGTGTGTTAGGGGGAATGTTGCTAGAAATTTTCAGGAAAATCGGACCATTTTTTTCCGGAAATATGGCTCACTCCTTTAATATCTCCCGAATCAATCCGAAGACATAATAAAGGTAATGATAGCAATTGTCAAGGATGAAAACACTGTTGTTGTCTTTTTGTATGTAAGAATTTTATATAAAAATATACAGGATTCTGTGTAATTCTTGTACAATTTTTTTAAGAATTATACCTGATTATATAAGGAATTATAGTTGACATTAATTTCTACGACTTAACGGCCGACCTTGTTAAATTTAAGCAACTTAAATCATTTCTAAACTCACTTAATCCCTATATAAATTAAGGTGTTATCTTACACCAATTTGTTGTATGGCAGTAGGAGCTAGTTGAATCCTTTATGGCGTATCACTATTGGATATTTTTCTACTACTTTTCTAAATTTATCTGTAAGAAAAATGCTCTTGGGATATTGTAGGAGGACACCTCTGGCATATATTTATGCCATAAATTCATTTTTGTGTGTGGTGTATTCTTCCCAACGTCTCTCTTTACAGAATGAAGTGTTCGAGTACAGCGATGTCCAATCCGCGGCCCGCGGACCTCATTAATGTTTTTCTGCGGTCTTTTTTTAAAACTACTAATTATCTTGTATAGATTTTTATTATAATAAAATTTCACATGTATAGTTATACATTAGTATGATGTATAACACCTTATCACGTACACTCAGAAATTAAAATTTATTAAATATTTTTTAACAAAGCTTCAAATGTATAATATATATGTAGGTACAGTATATACTGTGTATATGTGTATTTAATCAGTATGTTTACAATAACAAATATTTTTAAATTGGTGTTTTGGTATAATGAAATTATTTTTCCTTAAATTTGCCCTAAATGTGTAATAAATGTCAAGCAATCGACACATTCTTTAAGTTATTAATACAACTTTCCAATAAACGATAAGAAATTTTATTGTTTTCTTTACGTTCTTTGGAAATAAGCCTAATAAAATTTTAATTAGAATTACACATTTACACGTGTATATAGATTTAAAATATCATTCCGTGTTTAGATTGTTAACGGGTTTAATTATGTTTTACTGTCAAGTTATTTGATTATAGTCAGCCACCAAGGTAAAGGTTCTATAGGTCATTTCAGAATAGAATGACCGTTAGTTAGTTCTTTTCTTTGACCTGTCAGCCATTTTTAATAAAGTTATCTCTGTTAATTAAGTCGTGGAAAATGCTTAAAAAATTTCGTAAATTGAGAGAAGAAATTAAAATTTTTATGAATGAAAAGGACCAGAATGTTCCTAAATTTATATGATGGACAGTGGTTTCTGAATTTATGTTTCCTTCCAAATATCACAATGAAATTAAACGAACTTAATAAGCTTGAAAACAAAGCATTCATAGCAAAACTCAAACTTTATGAATGTAAGTTAAAATCAAAAAGTACAAAAAGTAGTGAAAAAAAAATTGAAAAGCAAATTTCACATTAGAATAAATACAAAACACTGTATAATTGTATATGTTTTGTTGTAAATAAACATGTGCGGCCCACATTGTATTTTTATTTTTGGTTTGGGCCCAGTAAACAATTTCGGTTGGAAAACACTCTGGAGTAGTGCATGCACGCTTGTTTATATACGGATCTCCCCTGCATTAAAATAGCCAAATTTTACACATTTATGCGTATATACATAAAATATAAAGTGTTCTACTTAAATTTTATAAAAATAACTTTATAATTTCCATATTTTTTGCACGTTAAAAAAAAGTAAATTGATTTTTATTCGTTTTTATTCTGCGTTGTTTTATTTTTTGTTCTAACCTCAATTCTCTCAGTAAATCAATGGTTCGTGTGTTAATTATTCTAAACAATTCTAATTTCTTATGCTATTTGTAATGGATAAACTGAAACGAATGAACGTAGAGGCCAGCGAATATATCTATATTAATGAATGAGCTTAATATATATATATATATACGCACGTATTTCTAGTCACGTATTTTGAAAGATCAATAACGTATGACTGGAAGCAGTCTAATGTTAGCTTGGCATATTGTCTTTCTGTACGGAATATTCCAACACCGGTACAAGTTCTTGATTAAAATGTACCCATCTGTCCGTCTGTATCACTCATTATCTTCCGTGTCTACCTCCCTATCGAGTAGGAACGATCCGAAATGGTTTCTATTAATCTCTCTTAAACGTGTGGTTTTGTTTGCTACTGTTACTATAGCAACAGTAATTTTTGTAGGCACCGTTTAAGTACTTTACAATACAATTGAAAAAATATATATATGCGTTTAAGATTACTTTTAATGTAATTAAGTTATTGTTTTACGGATCATTAGCCGAACGGACGTCGTTGATGATTTTTCAAATTAATCAACGAATCGTTGTTCGAGTCGGTAGTGACGTAAATGTATTTTTTTTTTTTTTAATTTATGTATATTATAATAAACGTCCAATCGGTAACGAATAACGACGCGACGTCACTACTAATTTAAACTTAATCAACCAATAAGTAGATTTAGTCGAAATGACATAGAGGTAATTGGTCGAATGAAATCTTTCTATAGTAGCGACATCGATCGTGTTTTTTTTAATATTCGTAATTAATTGTATTAATTTAATTAAATATTCATATTCGTATCGAATATTTTATATAAAATTAATTATACACGTGACCGTCAAAAGTATTTTTCATGTTGGTAATTCAGTTCCTGTTGCTAGTTGAACTTGTTTTACCGAGTTAACTATAAATTACTCCCTGTTAAGCTCGTTAATGCGAATATCAGCCGTTAGGGGATTGTTGCCAATAATTTCCCATCATGCTTCACTCGATATGTACACATTCGCTTGCAGACGATGTTCCGCGCGGTGCAGCGCCGTATCAAAACATGGCGTCACAAAGTTAAAAGAAAACAATCCAACCAATCAGATACGGTGAGTGGATATTCGCAAAAACTTTCTATTCTTGACAATTATTAACTCGAAAAACTTCCGAAAAACTCATTTGATCATTAAACTCGTCGATTCCACCAATCGCGAACTCTTACCGCCGTGACGTGTACAGATTCGAATTTTAAAAAAACGGTTTTTTCTTCTCCTAACGGTTTCTCGTTAAATTTTCGAAAAAATGGCCATTTTCGATGGGATTTTATTTATTTTATTGGCTGGAAATTATAAACGATCGATTAATGTTGGAGTAGAGAAAAAAAATTCACGTAGATAATCATGACTTGGTACATATTTCATTAAACTTCTATATTAGCTGCCGTTTGACTGTTAATGTTTCAACATGAAACATTCATTTTTTTACTTATTTTACGGCCGATATAGCGAATTAAATATTGAAATACAAATACAGAACTCTCACAATTATATTTATATACATTTTAACATATTTAAGAGATTTTACAGGGGGAAGAAATGGAGTAAATATTGATTTCTTTTTAAAAATACTTGTCTGGTTTGGTTAGACATACTGGATTTTTGCCAATTTTTAAATGAAAAAAAATAAAAAAAATATATATTTATACATTAAAAAATTCAGAAATTCGAAGACTCCTTTATCCCTTTGCTAATATTTTGTAGTTTTATGTTACGTGATTGCAAAATACGAAATTTTTTTCGCCATTTTCATTGAATAGATTCCAGATGGTTCGTTTTATCTTTCACGAATTCTGTTCGAACCAGATAATAATAATAATAATAATAATATATATATATATATATATATATATATTATTATTATTATTATTATCATCTACCANTATATATATATATATTTATATAATGTCGAGTAAACTTTATTGTTATTGCTCGAAGGTGTTATTGCTGGAAAAATTCGTGCAATAAAAGTTAATTTTATAGATTTTCTTAGAAAATTGTTACATCGTCGCCTTGTCTGATTTATCATATCGTACATCTGCCAAAAAAACTTTTGTTGTTAAAAAGAAATATCTCGAAAATTTCAAGGATATTCAATTCGAGTTTAAACTTTTACATCATTATTCTTAATATATTACGGAGAAAAATAATTTGATGTTTTGGAGCGTGCCACGCTTTCTTTAAAATCTGTATATATCATTAACAAGACTTTTACTGTTTGCCCTAGTTTACTGATACTTTGCGTGCATCTTCCAACATCTGTTAAGAGGAATAAATTCGTATATTCGTTTTTAATCTGATTAAAATTATGGATACTGCTTAATGGAGCTAATGTAACTTTCTGGAGTTGATACTCAGTCGAACCTGCTATAACGGACACCTCTATACAGCCGCCATTTTCTGCACTATTTAAAAACAAAATAACCTCCGAAAAACGACCATTTTTTTAATGATCCTCTCCATGGCCGTTGTTCGGAGGTTTGGCTGTGTTTAAAAACTGTTAATAATGTCATAATGACTTCAGAAATAGACAAAAATTTGTTTATTCATGACAGGTCGTGCAAGTGGGGCTGACTGGCATATGTATTTTTTAAAATTAAATTTTGTCATTTCATTTTAAATTAATTCTACACCTTTTAATGTTTAAAGTGTTAATTATATAATTAATTTTAGAGATAAAAAAGGAAATATGTGTTTGAGTAAAGTGGTGTAACTAGTCGTTACAGCAGGATTGAGAGAAGAATTTTAATTATTTAGTAATTTTTATGGCTTAATATAAATATCCTTTTGATAAGAATTTTAACTTTAATAAATTTTTTTTATAACAATACTCATTCAAGTATTATTCAGTTATAATTTTATTAAAATTCGCTTTCTCCCCTCTCAAATTATAAAATCACCTTAAAAATTTTAAAGTTAAACGTTTATGATATTTAAAATAATCAGGAGCACATAAAAAAGTCATTGTTACAGAAATAATAATTAATTAGCATTATATATTAAGGATACAAAATTAATTATAACGATGAACTTTCAGTTTAGATGTATATATTTGCATGTATGTGCATCTAATATACATCTACAGATGTATGTATATATTTTGTTCCTAATTATATTGAAGAAATTACTAAAATATAGATACATTTATTGATTATTTACATATACAAAGTTTAACGTAAGTTTAAAAAATCACAAAGAAACATAATTAGATAATAATAAAAAGTCTTTAAACATAGGAGGTTCTCTGCAATATATTTAAGATATTGGATTATAATAACTCCTCCTGTTTTCATTTTCTCGACCAATCGTATAAAAACGTGCCGCTAATTAATATTCAGTAGAATATTTTACTCATTAATCGAAAATGTTTGTTTTTTTTATTTTGTTGTTAATTTTAATTGATATTAAAGCTCGGTGTAGAACAATCTATATATATTGTGTTAAGCTAGTTAAATCTAATCGGATATTCTGGGCCTGTCTTTTGGCAGGTCTCACAAAGGCCCTGTGAGGTCACAGGGCATAAAGATTAAAATATGTATATATTAATTACAAATTTAATGTTACAAGAACAATATTTCTACACAGAAGAGACTATTCATAATAACTCATTGAATGCATCTTTAAAGTTTTATTTAATTAAACGAGTGAAATTTATCCCGGATTTAAACCAAATTAAACTTACATGGGTTAATTTGTATTTAAATCATAAAATTATCATTAATTTTAACTGACATTCAATAATTTTGATAGCGAAACTAGAAAAATATTTTAAATTAATGAATATTAATTATTAGCCCGTCTTGTAAAGGTGATTGGTTGAGGAAAAGAAGATAGGCGGGGTTATCGTTATAATCATTTACGCGCGATATCTTACAAAAATTACAAAGAACCTCTTACATTTAAATGCATTTTTTAATTTATTAATTACGTTTATTAATTAATTTNATTGAATTGGGCGCGAGTTAAGTAGCCAATTTTTTGCCACCGTGCTATAAAAACCGTGCGATTCTCTTAAATTTTATGCCATTAACGTTAAATTTGAATACATCCATTTAAAATTTAAACAATTAGAGGCACATTCACACCGAACTTCATGGTTACGAAATTAATTAAATGACAAGTTTAATCGAATTAAACTTTCTAACGTGACTCGTATAATTTAAAATAATACCGAAATTTAAAACTGTTTATATTTTTAAGAAAATAATTAAATTATTCAAATTCTTCTCTACTTAAATATCTTCATTCGAAATTTTTGTGTTTAAATTTAGAATTTTCTGAAGTTATCCCGGCAGAATATTTCGCCACAATTAAATTATAAAAAATTAATAGATTTAAATAATATTTTAACACCTTTTTACAAAATGAACTAATGCAATTTTAAATCTTGTTTGTTTTTATTTTTGAATTGTTTTCACGTATTGAAAACTTCGTTTTTCTTTTTCCTTTGATTCGAACTGGGAATTGATCAATTCTTAATGATACAATTTCTTATCTTTTTATTAATATTTCTTACTAAGTGTAAATAAAGTAAGTATACAGAGCCGTGCTGTGTTTACATTAGATTAAGAAAAGAGAGTTTTATGTACAGATTCACTCTGTGTAAGAAGCTGTCACAACTCCGTGCAGCAGTAGTCTATAGATGTCAAATGGTGTCATTTGTTTGTCTTCTTCATACGAGAGTCGTTCAAAATATATTGTGTTTTTTATGTCTACCTTCCTTTCTTTTATTTTGTATTGTGATTGTGTTACTGAAAAGTGCAAGACCTGTCATCACAGTTTCCTTTTATATTATTTTTATTACGTGGTTGTTTTATTTGTTTTTTTTTATAGCGATTTCGCGAAATTATTGACGTTTTAACAAGTTTTTAATGAATATAGATGTGAAGTACATATTCAGCTCATTATATACCACACATGGCGGATTTATTTAGAGAATTTGGAACATGACTACAATGTGTGAGCTTGATATCTGCAATGCAGCAATGAAATCTAACTGAAGTGTAAATATGTGAATTTTTAGGTTTTCCTTTTTATATCCCGCTTCATTATTTTATATTTATCAAATTTAAACCTCACAGCTACTCACCGACACGAAAAAAGGAGAAATATGTCTCCGAACAATGCGGAAAAATCCGCGAAGAATGTTGACACTCCTTGGCACCACAAGAGCCAAAATAAATAAGATTTCGCCAGTGACGACTTTAAAAATAAACGCTTAATTATCATTTTACAACGTTCTCTAATAGACATTTTGATTCCAAGCCATTCCAAACAAACGCAGACATAAAAGACAAAGGTCAAAGTGTAGAAATCTTCGCAGCGACCTCCATTTATAAGCATCATAGTAGTTAAATATTACTCTTCTTCATCTTAGACTAATCATTAAAAGAGAACTTAAGATTCTCCGTAACGTCTTCTCTCTCCCATAATTCGTCACTGACCCCGAAGTGACCTTTTGAACTTTATATATCTTTCTAATTCCTTAAAGGTCATCCGCATATATTGAAGCATCGTTTGGGGATTCGAATGAGTAAAGTCTCAGCTCACGTTTGCTACGTGAGACGAGAGTTGACAAGACGAAGAAGACCTTTTGAATTACTCGTAATTTACATAAAGTTTATTCTACAAAGTAAACTTAAGCATCACTTCACGATATTGAAGTAACCATCCCTTTATTCTTGAAGTTAAGATCCGATAGGTTATTGGATGAGCCAAACAAATAAAGCGTTTTATTTATTTTTCATTAAAAAAAGATTCAAAAAATAATTTAAGTAAATTAAATTATAAAAAAAAACAAATTAAAAATGGCGGCGGCGTAACCGCATTGCGTTGATTTTTGAATTGAAGAAGGGAAAAAAAAGAATTTTCTTCTTCTTCTTTTTCCTCAATTCAGGAAACGTCGTTACTTTCCGGAAAACCTTTAACAGAATTATTTCTATTTTTGATCATAAGCTTAATAAGCCCTTTATAAAGAATTTCACTAAAATTTAAAAAGTAATAATAAAAAAATTATTTGCGTGATTGATTTGCAGCGTTAAATTCTCTACCAATGTAGAACAATTTGCCAAAATACTTCTGGCGTAGTTGGAAGATTGGTGTCTTATTAGCGGAACGTCGTCAGAATATATATTTTTTTTATATATAAATATTCCTTTCTGTTCGGGAAAATTCTTTTTTCCTACTCCGTAATCACCATCTATCATTCTGAATAAGTCGTGATTTACAGACTTCGAAAAACAAGAAAGCAAACTTGCCTAGACGTATTATTAATGGCTGCTTTAACACGTTAGAAAATATAGCGTAACGAATAAAATGTACGTAACAAATATTTACAAAGTATATTTTCCCCACCACCAATCAAAATCCGTGTAAGTTTCTACACTAAAACTTCGATTTTACGTTATTTATCGGTGTGTTGTAAGTTTCGTCTTATTGGCTATTGTTTTTCGTCCGTTCTAGTTTCTGATTGGTTGCTTCGTTACGTAGTTTTTTTTTGAAAAGTTGTCTCTTCTCGAAACTTTTCTTATCGTTTTCGATTATGGCCCTTTGATTGCCGGTTTATCGACTTCTCGCAACATCAAGATAATTCTTCGCGTTAAGTGAACCAACTGTTTATCATCATTAATTCTACCATTTTTTTTTTTCCTACCAAGTTTCTTTTCCATTGTTTTATAAACTATTATAAACAGTCAACAAATTCAATTATCATTACATAATTTATATATATTTTTACGTTACATAAAATAGCCAATTTATACAGGGCGACCCAAAGGTTAGTTAACCGAGCGCACGATTATTGTGTAACTTGTAGCATACTGTATTTGCATTGTACTAAATTACAATGAAATGTTTTCGCTTTAAGGTGGTTAACTGATTTTTTGACCACTCTGTGTATAATTCTAAAGAAGGTTTATTTATTTTTACTTAAAAATGTAAGACCTTCAAGTGCAAATTTAAGGTAGGCGAAGGCCTTCATGAAGGCCTTTCAGTTACATGCAATTCTTTGCTTTATACTTGGAAACTGCAAATTCTTTTTGTAAGGGTTTGTTACATAATTAATAACTGAATTTTTTAAAATATTCTTAAGAAAAATAAAGGAAAAAGGTGAAAGGAATTAATTCTCTTATCTTTGTTCTCACAAAAATTGAATTGGGCGCGAGTTAAGTAGCCAATTTTTTGCCACCGTGCTATAAAAACCGTGCGATTCTCTTAAATTTTATGCCATTAACGTTAAATTTGAATACATCCACTTAAAATTTAAACAATTAGAGGCACATTCACACCGAACTTCATGGTTACGAAATTAATTAAATGACAAGTTTAATCGAATTAAACTTTCTAACGTGACTCGTATAATTTAAAATAATACCGAAATTTAAAACTGTTTATATTTTTAAGAAAATAATTAAATTATTCAAATTCTTCTCTACTTAAATATCTTCATTCGAAATTTTTGTGTTTAAATTTAGAATTTTCTGAAGTTATCCCGGCAGAATATTTCGCCACTTAAAATATTTACGTGTAGAGAACGTATTGTAACTTGTTTTTTTGTGAATGTTACAGAAGACTTTAATGGCTGGCGAGAAGAGAAACTGTAAAAATAAGCATTTCTCCCCCAAAAGTTGCTTTTTATCATCCGAAACAATGGGTTTGTGTAAGTGCAATGGAAGATTTGCGATTTAATTACAAGAGGCTAGCCATTGTTTTGTACAAGACGATTCGATAGAGTTAAATTGGGTTTTTTCAAAGGATCGTAATGTGTCTACGTCCTTAACGTAATCTTCTATTGATTGTTACGGTGTGTGTTCGGGTCTCCGAATGACACGACCAAACGACATCGAACCATCTGGCAACTGCCAGTTTCCAATCACAGCAATGGTACTAACAGTACGTTTACTGTCATCTCGTGTGGTGTACACAGTTCACGTGCATGCCCCATAAACACCACTTTGAACACTTCACATATTAAACCATGAGATGCAACAACTCATCTTCTGTGGCACGCAGCAAGTGTGCAGTAAGCAAGCTCGTAAATTTAATGATTTTGTAATTACCCTTCGAGTTAGAAGAGATTTTAATATTCTTTTCTTAATTTTAATGGCTTTCTAACATTGATTTATCGAAAGTTTTGCAGAAATCGAAGAAAATTTCCTTAATGGAAACTTTGGTCTTCGATAATAAATTGGAGTTTGCGTTACGGGTTTCGAGATCGACGTTGAATTAAACTTCATTCTTGGCGTATTTATCACAATCAAGCTGACGTATACGTTTATTATCGTGTTATGATCATTAATTATTAATGGCGCCGATGACGTAATTAAAGTTACGGAGCGTAACCACGTTCGAGATTTCGCGACGTCACGGCTTACCGTAACTGGAAATATTTATGATTTCCACACTTAAAAGATGTCTGTTCTTACATATTTCATGTCGTTACGACAGAGATCACGAAAAGACAGGAAGGAATTCCATTTCGAGTGCTACGAGATGATGAATTTTTCACGGTTTTATGTTATGACACTAAAATTGGCGTCACGTTTTAAATAATTCTATATATTTCTTGTCATTTTACGACATTTTTAAGGTTACCGTTCGTGACCTTAGAGACTGTTTTTCGTAATTTTCTATGACATTTTTTTTTTTGCAATTTCTCGTGACTTTCATGGCATTTCTTCTTGTAATTTCGCACGAGTTTTACGACATTTTTTCTTTTTCCTCTTGTAACATCTGTAAAATTTGTGACATTTTTTTCTTTTAGTTTCACCTGACTTTTATGACTTTAACGTCACGTTTTTTATTCCAAATACGACATTTTTCTAAAACAATCTTAAATTAAAATAAATTACATAAAATTACTCATTAATTAAAGAAGAGAGTGACTCTTCGAGTTTCTTTACATTTAATAATGGAATTCTGAAAGACACACATAAACCAACATATTTAAATAATTAAAATTTAGAATTTTAATACTCTAATCAAACACGTGTCACGATTAAATGTAAGCGTAGTTAAAATTAATTACTTAAGCGAGTTAATTAATGAGGACAATGAAATTTATAAAAATGAAATGCTGACATGGAGGAGCGTGTAATATGGTAACCGTTTCACTAGAAATTATAATTAAAATTTTCTTTGAAAAATTTCTGGATAATGGCCAGTACTTAATAGTGATTGATTGCTCTTTAAATCATTCAGTGTTTAAATATTTAAAGCATTCTTCTACTTCTGTATAAAGACTAATTTCTCGTGTTGTGCTTTGTCGTCTTGGCCGGTTTTATTTATTTTAAATTCACTTTTATGCGTGATAAAACGAGTCCAGTGTGCTACGTATGAAATTTTATTAACAATAAATCACTTGTAACAATTACAAATAGTAAAGGTTGATGTTTTGTATTAGTTACATTTATTGTATTGTTGTTGTATCTAGTACAGTACATCGCACTACTTCTATTGGCATACATATTTGATACTGTACTTGTATTGTGCTGCACTACTTGTGTTCGATAGTGCATTGCACCACTTATTCACTGCATTTTAATACTTAATTTTCTTATTTGATCCGTTGTACCACTTTTATTCTACGTCTGATCCATTGTACCATTTACTTGTGACACTTGGATTGTCATTTATTTACTACTAGTAGCCCGGGACGCTCCCTAGTGGGCGTTCTTTACAAATTTCCATGAGGCACGGTTCCTTTGACTTTTTTGTTCCTATCAATATGCTCTATAGTTCCGTTAAAGACCCAATGGTAAGATTTACCCTCCGAATGAAGGGGTGGCAAACCCCCCAGACTGTAGCCCCCTGTGCGAACAATAAATGTCTAATGAACCATACCTCTACGCGCGACCCTTCCCGAGATATCTCGCGAAGAGTCGCGCGTAGGGGTATGGTTCATTAGACATTTATTGTTCGCACAGAGGGAGGGTCGCCACCCCTTCATTCGGAGGGTAAATCTTACCGTCCCAATCGCGTCATACGGATCTATATTTCTACCTATTAAACATTCTATAAACACTTCAAAATAGTTTAATTTGTTTATTTACATTCGCTTGTAAACCTCGATTTTAAATGTATCCGCCATTTTTTTCAACAAATTTCCCGTGAGTCAATGCGCCACAGGATGTTGTAAATATGCGGCGCAAGGTTAATCAAGGCATATAATAAGGCAAGGCAAGGCATATAATAATTATTTATACCGTTCCGTCGTATAAATAATAAATTCATATTATTAATAAATTCCTATTACAAATAAAAATAATTTATTGTTAATTTAAAATTATCGCTAGGGCGCCTCTAGTGCCCGTTTTTGGCATACCGTTACGCGGACGGATACTCGTTCAATGGGTTATATATATAGATGTCTAACAGTATTCTACTTTTTCTCGTGTCTACTGTACTGTACTGCCGATCTATCTACTATAGTGCATTACTATTTTTCGCTGTATTGCTGTTTCCCCGCGTCAACTGCACTTTGTTACTTTTTTCGTCACTACTGTACTATATTACAATAAGATCCTGCTTAACGCCGGATGCGTTCCTAGACGACAAGGCGCTAAACGAAACAGCGTTAAACGAGGTCATTTTAACACAGTAAATAGGGAAAGAGACCTATAATTTTAAGTTATTTTTATATTAATTTTCATAATATGTTAAATAACACAAACATATGCACACAAAAATATAAAGTACTTTTACTAAGGAAATCTGTAGAGAAATTTTTTGGGTTCTTTATTTTCAGAATCACTATTCTCCAGTTCTACAGTTCTTTGAATTCCTTATTCTGCCTGTTCTTGAAGGTCGTCGTTGGTAAGGCTCTCACAATAAACCTGCAGTAACTCCTCAATATCCTGCTCGTCTACATCTCCTAGTCCTGCTGTATCGATTAGGCTCTTCTCGTTGAGAATTCTTGGATACCTTCAGCCATAACTTCTTCCACACTTCGTTCATGCATTCATCAGTTAATTCTTGCCAAGCCAAGTCGACATTGCCTATGGCATCCGTGATGTTATATTTTTTCCAAAGCTGCACCAAACAAACACAGATTTAAGGAAAGTGCAACGCTACGACGAATTGCCGTCTTTTGCTAATTGGTTTGTGTTCTGGAATAATCGTAATCAATGAAATGCCGCGATAATTTGAATTAGTGTAAATTTTGAGCTTTTTTAGACTTCGAGCAGACCGCGTTATATCGAATCGGCGTTAAGCGGGGTCTTACTGTACTTGTAATACACAGTATCACATACTCATTACGTGTGATACATTGTATCACTCGCTACGGTTACTATATTATATCACTTATCAACTACTAAGTACGTTCTGTACAGTAATGCATCGTGTAAATTCAGCCGTACTTTGCACGCCGTGCAATATACTAAATATATACTATATAAACCTACTTACTAGAGCACAAATTAAATCCCGATCAATCACTTAGAACGTAGAAATTACTATTATCCATCTATAATTAAATCTTAAATGCCTTTTAGATTTAATTATAGATTGAAAATATAGTAATTACTTTATCTAAACATTAAATACAATTATTTTGATGTCAAGATTTCGAAGATTCATCGGTTTTTATCTTCTCGTTCGCTCAAGAACTTTTTTTTATAATTTTTAATTATTTTCAAATTACTGCAATAGAAAAACAAGAGGTTTTTTTTTATTTTTATTATTTTATTCATTTCGTTGTCTTATTTTTTAATATTATTTAATTTAATTTTGTTGTTTACTAATACAAATCCTTGATTCTGTCGGAGGAAATGAAAAAAAAAATCTAACAAAGAGTTGCGTAACTTTCCCGGCAAAAAACATTTGTAATTGCGTTTGGCGTCATCTATTACGATATTTTATTAAAACAACTTTTTATACTATTCATTATTATAAAATGGTAAAATGTTTAATTTCGATAGTAGAGACGAGTTTTATATATATAAAAAAATAAATTGTGAATGCTAAGAATGAATAAATTCTTCGTTAAGTCCAATCCCGCTCGAGATACGACACGTGTGACCCTCTAGACCTTTAACCACCAAAAGGTCGAGAGGGTCACACGTCAATCAATGACCCTAATACACAAATCTTTCCACAAAATTTCAGAAATTTTCAGCAAAAAAGTACAGAAGTTATTAAGCTTAAAAGTGGGTGAACAAAATCGT
Organism: Centruroides sculpturatus; assembly: GCF_000671375.1. Classification (NCBI taxonomy): domain Eukaryota; kingdom Metazoa; phylum Arthropoda; class Arachnida; order Scorpiones; family Buthidae; genus Centruroides; species Centruroides sculpturatus. The sequence continues at coordinate 8,140 of NW_019386397.1, read as the reverse complement.
GTCTCCCACACACTACTTCTCTCTTTCTCTCTATTTACTCTATTGACTCTCTTTCTCTACACACACACACTATTTACTCAGTCTCTCACTGACTATTCACTCACTCACTCTAACATACTAACATCCATACGTATAGAAATTACCCTCGATTTTTTTTGCGTTTCTCGACGTTTCGAGGTGTCCCAAGACCAAACTGTAAAAATCTTGGGGGAGATCATTTTTGACCGATCGCCATGCTTTCCCTTTGTTATGTATAACGGCTGGGAAAATAAAAAAGTAATTTTTATAAAGAATTTATTTCTATTTAAACTGGAAAGAAATAAATTTTTATTCTTAATTAAATTTTTTAACGTTTAATTTTAGACTTTTCCGTGTATAAAACTCGATTATCTTCATTTAAAATTCCACATTTTTGAAATGTTGTTTACGCATTAATATTGTTTAATATTCTATAATTAAAACCCGTACTCGGAAGAGATTTGACTATTTTTATATAATTTTTACGTCTTTTTAATTCGATTCTACTTTTTTTTTTCTTTTGTAAATTATAATTAAAGCGAACGTAATTAAGATTTTATTTTTCAAATATTTATTTTTAAAACAGAATTTTATTGTAATTTCTTTTATAAATGTAATTTTCTCCCCCCCACAAATTAATTTCGATAAAATGCCGTGAGATGCTGAATATTTTCTTGTGAAATGTAAAAAAATTTAATCGTCCCATACGCTCTAAACCAATCGGATGATAAAATTTATTTCATGATGATTGGTTTTAATGATGATTAATTAGGAACTGGAACTTGACGGCTGCTCCCTTCGGTGTGGGGTATACGTTGGGGCGGATTATACGAAGATTTTAGCAGTTTTATGTGGGGTATACCTCGCTATGGGTCACGAAAACGTGGGAAATTTAGTTTGAGTAATACGTTTGGATTTTATTGTAAAAATTAATGAAAAACTTGCGTAAAATTGTGTGTTAAACAATATCCAAAATGGCGTCATGAATTGCTTTTTCTCAATTTTTGTATAATAATAATAATCATGTTTGATGTATTAAGCTAGTCAATAAACAGTTTAATCGTGTTTAAAATTAATTACCGTTAATATTTATGAATAACTTAAATTCAGTTATTGCGGAAAACGTTACAGTGAAAATGATTTCTACGTAACGGCTTACAGTTCATGAAATGGATCATAAAAACGAAAATTTATTGCGTTTGCTTTCATTTTTTTAATCGTTTATTTCATTTATAATGCATGGCCGTTTATGGGAGGGAAGGCAGACGTTTCAGGGGTGTCTATGGCATCGGAGAATGCATGATGAATGTCCGTAGTGTAGAGGATGCTGAAGAAACAACGAAAAATACTAATACAAGATGGTGGAATTTCTGGTTATGTTTTGTTGCATTTGTTTGCTCAACCCATGAAAATTAGTGTTCGTGACTTAATTTTGTTAAAATGATTGTGACGTAACATTTTTCAAACTCATTTCTCGAACAGAGATGAGGTCAGGAACGTAATTTCTAAGGATGGCGGCCATTTTTATATACTGTATTGTATATGATTAACAATATTGCGTATTGTTAAGCGTGTCGAATTCGTGTAAACGTAGGCAAAAATGACTAAGATAACGTTTGTTTTTTTTTGCATTTATTTGAAGGTGCTGTCCCTCGGAGCGGATGTCCTGCCCGAATACAAACTACAAAAACCTAGGATCCACAAGTGGACTATACTTCATTATTCACCATTTAAGGCCGTGTGGGATTGGATTATATTATTATTAGTTATATACACGGCCATTTTCACGCCTTACGTTGCGGCATTTTTATTAAATGAAGAAAAATCCGAAAATAAAAAATCGAAAAAGCATGGTGAAGATCCCATTATGATAATAGATCTTATAGTGGATGTGATGTTTATTATTGATATTTTAATTAATTTTCGTACAACTTATATCAACTCCAATGACGAAGTTGTTAGTCATCCTGGTAAAATAGCTGTACATTATTTGAAGGGTTGGTTTTTGATTGACGTTGTGGCTGCTATCCCTTTCGATCTCTTACTAGTTGGTTCCGAAACGGACGAGGTAAGTACATTTTACTAAATATATAATATTTTAAAAGTAATTTTGGTCAAGCCACGCGTTTATTTCATGTTTCCTCACTATAAATAAATTGTAAAAAAAGGAACTGAGCTCGTTTTCTCGTTTCATCACTCGTTGGAATGTGTTTTAAAGGCGTGCCGTGCCTTTAAGGGCAGAAAAATGCTCATTAAGAAGAGATGCCCGATATTTTTATCGATTTTTACACACGCAATACTCATCTAAGAAGTCGTGTTTCGCTTAGTTTAGCCCATTACGGGTATGGCAAAATTCAACAGGCAAAATCGATACAGAGATGAGAACGTCTCGACTATCTAGTCCATATTCCATAACTTAATCTAAATATTATCGGCCCATGATATGGCCCATATACATGTACAGTAATTGGCCGTAGTATGGGTTACGACATTGCTCTCCATCCCTCCGCATGCATATTCGCCCCATTGAGGATCTGGTCTGCCATATGTAACTTATGTATTGATGCTCACGTCAATCAACATCGTGATGCGGATCCGAACCACTAACGGTAGAATACGAACCTACAACCCAACATTTTGGTCACGTGTAAAATATTTTGTAGCTGCCCGAATATTGGGCATCTTTTCACAATTGTCATCTCTGGAGCAATTCCATGTTTAACAATTAAAATTACGAATGATGAAACGAGTTAAGAATGAGCAATAAAGAACTAATTAATTTTATATTGTTATTATATGTACATTTTTCCTGTAATCCTATATCCTGATAACGTTTGTATCCTTTGTATACGTTGTAACTAATGTTTCTGTATACAAACCTACACCCCAACCTTATACGTCCACTTATGTATTATTAACAGATCAATGTTAAAATATAACTGAAAAGATCTTTTATCTGTTTATTAATGTACAGTAATTGTGTGCTAGAAAATGAATAATGGAGTATAAGCATGCGTAAATCATGTACATAGAGTATTTGCATGATAAGAAAATACTAAAAATTTTTTGTAATTGCTAGCATGAAACTTTGTTTTACCGTCGTTACTATAGAAAACTTGTATACATATGTACTGTATTAAATCATAGATGTACGGTATATTCTTATATGTTAAATATGATGTAAATCTACTAGACCCAATTGTTTTTCTGTGTGATTGTTGTTGTATTATCGTACAGAATGTATTATTGTAGTCTGTAGTCGTGTGTCTATATATGTCGACTCTTCCCAGATGTGAAATGTACAATTCGGCCATTATTGAGGAAATATGTATGTAAATATTTTAAAATGTATTATGCATTAATGGATATTTTACTGACGTCATACATGGAATTGGCCTTTGGCATGCCTAACTTAATGGTCAACCAGGGCAGAGGTAGACACGATGAGTGACAGCATTGTTGCCTCTTTACTTTGAGTGTGGACAAGTGCTCTGCCACCTCTCATATCAAATCATGTTTAGGTCATCAATACCCATTATTTAAATCACGATTTTTTCCTTTGTTTCCTTAATTATCGTCATTAGTTCCTCTTTATTTTTTCCGATTTTAATTAATTTTAGTGTTATTCATGTTCACCACACAAGTATACAGCGATGCATCTATCATAACATCAACTCATAACGAGGGAACAATCACTCTTCTGTGCCCCAGATAACACTAGACGGGACGAAAGGGTGGTTAAATTTATAAACAAACTCGGGCCGATGTATTTTTTCTGAATTTAGTGTTATATGCGGGCCTTAAGGTGAGTGTTTCGCCGACAGGTGGCCTATATATAGTAGGAAAAAGGCGCATATATTTTAAGTTTGCTTGGCTGGATACTCAATTTATAATTTCTTTTAATGCTTTAAAATGTTATGTGTATGTAATCATATATGGCTTCAAGCACTATAAAGCGTTCACCATCACTTCCATTTTTATATAGCTTATAATTATTATATAATTAAGGCAATAAGCTTAAGCTTTGTTTGATTCCTCCTTTGTTTTTTTTTCTGTTTATATATATGTATATATGTATATAAACCGCACTCGCTTTAACACATCCATAAATTAGCACATGGTATAAAGAAAATCATTGCCCTAAGTTTTTTGTTTGAATACTTTTTGCCTAGACCACTACCTTGATTGGGCTGTTGAAAACAGCAAGGCTTCTAAGGCTGGTACGGGTGGCACGTAAAATAGACCGCTACTCAGAGTATGGAGCTGCTGTGTTGCTACTTCTCATGGCTACTTTTGCACTAGTTGCTCATTGGTTAGCATGCATATGGTATGCCATTGCCAATGCCGAGAGGCCAAGTTTAAATCCAAAGATAGGATGGCTGGACCAGTTGGCTAAAGACACGCATCAATTCTACAACTACTCGCAAGGCGGTCCCAGCATAAAAGCCAAGTACGTGACTGCACTCTACTTCACCTTCTCGAGTTTAACCAGCGTAGGGTTTGGCAACGTGGCTCCAAATACGAATATGGAGAAGGTGTTTTCCATTTTGGTCATGTTAGTTGGATGTAAGTAATTCTCACTTTATCTTTACTTCTCTCTCTCTCTCTCTCACCTGTGTTATGTCAAATGACCTGTGTGATCGACAGTATTGTTCCTCCAGTTTATAACAATTATTACTTCACTCCCGTCGAGTGTAGTAAAAGTACACGTCACAAAATTACACACCGAACAATCATTTTATCCCTCTTATTCGTTCGTACAAAGTAAAAGATGCAATTTCGTACAAATCAACTTTAAAATTTCCTATATTTATTATCTTTGTGAGCCTGTTTTATTACTCGCCGTATCATCAATAATTTTTAAGTACACGAAATTTTATGCGATATCGATCAAATAATTTGGCGCAACCGTCATAAATAACCACAAGCCGCACAGCCAGAAGCAGAGCACTTACTTAAAACTTCATTATTCTTGAAGCAGACTCTAATTATTCATACGAGACATCCCACTGTTTAAACTTAAATAATTGAGAAATGGAAAAATGCCACTTTCTCAACGTATTTACTTTTTTTCTCAAAGCTCATTTTTGCGTTTTTAACAAATTTTATTTTGAAAATTTCGCATGTATTAAATTGTATTAAAGGGGTACTAACATTTAATTGTGTCGGGTATCGATCATTTCTCGCTCAGTACGAAAAAGGCATTTCTAGAAGGGCATTTCTACAAGAGAATTTCTGCAGGGGCATTTCTAAAAACTGAACATCGAAAGGTACACATTAAAACCTTAAAAAGCAGCTATAAGTAACTTAAATTAGAGTATAACCCATTACACATTTTTACAGGCATACTTAATGATCTTATTTTACAACTCTTGCAGAAAAGGAGAGGATACCAAAGCTAGTAAAGCGTAACAACCATCATTGTTTGGAAGATTCATAGCAGCATGAGTCGATTAATGTCTAGTAGACAGTCTAGCAGACGTGGCTGGATGGCTCAATGACACGGCAATGTCGTCAAATGTCTTCCATAATAGATTTTGTAAACTGGAACAAACCCAAAAAAACCGATCGAAACGTCATCTAACTAAATCGAAAGCACTGTCAAGTCAATAAGAATCCTCATCAAATTTTGCCCTTTGTATATTCATAAATCTGTTTCTCGTGCGGTCGGTAGATAAGTTGGAGTTATGGGCGTAACTGTAATTCATGAAAGTGTAATGTACAATAAAAATTATTGTCTCGAAATATATTATCCTCCCCTAAACCGTAAAAAAAACTCGACTTGATGTATCGGTAACATTTATTTTACTGGATTAGGGGATGATGGATGAGATTATTCTTAAATTCTGATGCATTTATTTGAGATGTCCTTTGTCATCGAGATGCCTCGACCCTATGTAAACACAAAGAATTTGATTCTGAAGTCTTCGTGATTTTAAGAAAGATTGTTCAGTGTGGCTGTAAATTTAACTGTTAAATGTTAGCTCTGGACTTAAACATCATGTTATAACGGGATCTTCCCTCCACCAAATATTGTAACTTTGTGAAAATGTGAGGCTCTAAGCTATTGATTCGTAACACTAGATCTTCCCCTCTAACAAATAATTTAACAGTGTAAAAATGACGAGTTCGAATCTACAGACCCTGATGACCGACGTCACGCTAAGAGCAATCTAAAAATGTGTGTAATAAAACACACGAAATTTAAAAGTACAACAGGAACGATGACAAATGTATTGTTAAACATTTACACTAGCCAGAAAGGCGAATAATTGTTATAAACGGTGAGCAGTACCAAACCGTATGGTAGCTGACTTATATCCATAGCTTCTTTTAGATGTTCTCGAGCGAGAATGTTTGTTTCTTTTAATTGTGTTCTTGCTCTAACTCCTCTTTTGTTGATTTTATTCTTCGATCTCTTTGTAGCGTCAGCAATATCTTAAATAATTTCTTTTTTACTAGCTCTGATGTATGCCAGTATCTTTGGTAACGTTTCCGCAATCATTCAAAGGTTGTACTCAGGAACAGCACGGTACCACACTCAGTTGTTGAGGGTAAAAGAGTTCATCAGATTTCATCAAATTCCTAATCCTCTTCGTCAGAGATTGGAAGAATATTTTCAGCATGCCTGGACATATACTAATGGGATCGATATGAATATGGTAAGCTGTATTTTTTTCATGTCATTTCCGACCAAACACTTTGCACCACTTACACGCAGCCAGCCTGTTGTCCTGGTGCAACAGGCTGGCTGCGTGGAGTTTTCCGGAGTTTTTTCACGTGTATTAGTATTAAATATGGATTTTTTTCACGTGTCTAACACCCAAATAGGGGGATTTTCTCTTGTTTAACACCTAAATAGGGGCCCATTCCCCCAGTCTTTCTGAGGAGCATACCGCTTGGTAGATTGCCCTTTATTTCTAGGATGATAAGATAAATATATAGATGATCATTTATCAATGATTCACGACAATGAGGATACTCAAAGGTTTGACCATCAAGACGTTCAGGTATCCAGATTAATTCTGGAATTCTTGCTGGCCAAGCCAATATTTTGCTGAACACGCCAGAGATGTTGTAAAGAGGTTGCAGCTCATCCTCAAAATTCTTGTATTAGAAAAATGACGATAAATTATAGTAAAAAATACTACATCTACTAAAAAGAAAACAAGAAAATCCGGTGAAAAAAATAATTTTTTATGATAGAGTAGAGAATCGAGGTGATTGATCTTTCGCCATGTCTCAGCTCATAAATTTGGTTCCTTCTCGTTTATAAATCTTACAGGACAATATTTGTAAATTTCCACTTACCAGAAATGTAACTTTTATACAGAATTAAATTTACATAAGAGTGTGGATGATCAAAGACATTGGAAAGATCACTTGCAATATGTTATGCAAACGCATATTTCATGTGAAGCAATACTTTGTTTCAAAGAAAATGAAGGATTAGACAGGAAATTCGGTTTAAAATAAGAAATGAATATGAAGAATCGTTTTGTATCCGATACAAAAATATTTTAAAATAAAATATCCGATAGCCTGTTCGCATTAGAAAATAACAAAGGTCAAGAAAAACTTCGATTTGACCTTAAGTAGGATTTAACCTCTAAGCTGACAGTCCACTAAAATGAAATATTTCTGTATTCATTCAAATAAAATATAAAACTGTGGCACACATACGAAATATTAATATTTATATTACAAATGTATTTCATTTACAGTGGATTACCTAGTCCATGGTTATATGATAATTTTCTGATATTCTGAAAAAAAAAAATCACCAGTATACAGAAGGGGCTTCGCCACACATTTTCCTTCTGGCACACACATTTTTTATTACCTTACAATAAAGATAACCCCAATTACTAGACGGTATACTTCACCTTTCCCTCCTCCTCCTCGCTACCAGTGGCCAAAGTGGATGCAGTAGTCATGGCTTCAATGAGCTGCCACGTGGAGTTTCCTGGATTTTTTTTACGTTTGTAACGTCTAAATAGAGGCAAGTTTCTCTTAGAAAGTCCTCACCGGAGGCATTCCCCTATGTGTTAGGTTGCCGTAAACAAATAAACTAAACCTCTTAATCATCATCGATTCTTTAAACCCACCTCCTCTTTTCTAT
>NW_019386396.1:0-51820 GCF_000671375.1 Centruroides sculpturatus | reverse complement strand
AGTTTTATTAGCTTTAGCTTTGAGTCATTCTTTCTTTGAAGAAAGAAAAGCTAATTAAAATAACACATTTTAAACATTCAAAACTCAGAACAATAATATATATATCATTATTATTTCTTATCAACAAACACACAACACAAACTTCATTCAAGAAGTCTAAGCATTCTTGGGAGGCATTCCTCCCATCTTGAACAGTTGTTTGATTCTGCTGAAGATTAGAGGAATGTCTCCCAAGAATGTTTCAGAAAGTAAGGTTATTAGACTTTGCGTGCTGTGTTTAAGAACAGACATGGAGTTGTTGTTTACTGGCTATCATTTCCTATCAAGTTTTTTGAATTTTAAAAACCACATCTTTTGTAGAATTAAGGCATGTTTGTAAAATGGAATAAATTAAATGAGAATGATTAAATATCATTATTAATCTAATTTTTGCTGACATTTTGACAGTTTGTTTACAACTAAGTGTCTATTTCTAAAGTTGAGATTGTGAATGTCGCTAGCATGATCTTATCTAAAATATTTTAATTGTTTCATATGCACAATTTTTCTTGTCATTTCACTTTTTAATACACAATGTGAATTGCGTATTAAATTCAAGTGAATTGAGAAATATCTGTATTGCTGGATGCTATTTTCTTCCTGATGTGAAATAACTCTTTCTTTCATTAATTTCATTAGTTTCATTTGAAACTACATTATTTATTATACAGCATGTGCATTTAGGTGAACTAATACTGTATGATCATCATCTTAGTAATTCATTAACTTGTTTCACTTTACAAATATACTCTTAGAGATTTATTCTTTCCATTAAGGATGAGGCTTTTTATGTAAAAAAATAAATTTCTTTGATTCTAAATTGATTACAAATATTAAGGATATGTTTTTGGAACTAAAAAGAACTCTTGATATGTAACTTTGGAAAATTGCTTTTACTAAGAGATAAGAAAAGTATTCATAATAGATGGTACTTGTAGTCATAAATATCAGTCATCTAATATTAACAGTATCAAGTTCTAAAATGTAAATGTAAAATACATTTATAAAATCTTGCTTGTTATAATCAGAATTTCAGTTATAGTTATTATCTTCACATAAATAAACAGTTATGTATTGAGACTGATAACAAGTTGTCATTATCAGTCTCAACCAGTGATTCAAAAGTTGAAATTGTTTTCTTTGTTTTTGCTTGCACTACAATTTTAAAATTGCCGACATTTATTACTTCAATTCTATGCTGAATGAATTACTATTTATTAATAAATCTTCAGATTATACAACTTTTATTTTAACTTGTGCTTTTAGCATTAGTCAATAAAATCAGAATTTCCATTTTTTGTAGTCTCGTTTACTTATCCTTTTAATGTCATTTGTTGATTATCATCAGTGTAGGCAAATCTAAAAGGGATTCTATGATATATAAATGAGAAAAAGTTTTATAGTAATTTAATAAATATCTGTGTTAAGAAAGAATAAAAGAAGTTTTCTTTAATATATGTTAATATAAATTATATACAGATAATAATTTATTTATGTGTTTTATTGTTTAAGAAATTAAAAAAAAAAAATGGTATTTGAAAATTTATTTGTGTTTTCATAGCATTGTAAGCTACCCAGTTCAGTAAGATCAACATTCCTTATGGCATTTAGTTCTGATGGGTTAGTAAGATTTGATATTATAAATTATATTGAAAATTAATTTTTTATTTTAATATCTGAAACATGTGTATTTGAGAGTTTAAAATTATTTGTTTAGGTCTAAAGTTGCATCGACACATGGCGATCATAAAATATATGTTTGTGATGTAAGAAAAGGTACTTTGTTGCATACATTAGTTGGACATCCAAGAACTCCTTGGTGTGTTGCTTTTCATCCTTCATCTAATGACATTTTAGCATCTGGTTGTTTAGGAGGAGAAGTAAGAGTTTGGGATCTGCATGTAAGTGTTAATTTAATTAGCAAGTTATTTTTTATTTGAAATATTTAATAGCTTTCTGTTTTTTTTAACTGTAAATAGTTTCTAGAAAACAAACATTGAATGAATAGTTTCATAAAATGAGTTGTCTCATTCATAAAAATAAATAAATTATAATATTTACAACATCTAAATAATATATAAATTTATAAAATTTAATTTCATATAAATTTATATTTGTTAGGGAGGAAGTGAAGTTTGGGTTACAGAACACAGTGCAGTTATTACTTCTCTTGCTTTTCACCCATTAGACAAAGTTTTAGTAATTGCTACCTTTAATGAAATTCATTTTTGGGACTGGAGTCATTCCAAACCATTTGCAATATGTAAAACTGCTTCTGATAAAGAAAAAGTAAGGTGAGTAAATTTCAAATAGTTCTAAAATAATTCTTTATTATTTTATAACGATGATGATCTAACTTAATATTAAATAAATCAAATGAAACTTGCATCTGATATTAAGTTATTTTTTTAAAAATTTTTAATAGACATTTTCAAAGTTTTATTAGCTTTAGCTTTGAGTCATTCTTTCTTTGAAGAAAGAAAAGCTAATTAAAATAACACATTTTAAACATTCAAAACTCAGAACAATATTATTTATGTTATATTGATTTGGAAAGATTGTTTGGAATGCATCATTTTAAAAAAGCAGAAAAATCTATGGCTGAAGGTTATCAAGTTTTGAAAACATTTACCTGACTTCCCTAAGTTATTTATAAGTTTATTTTGATATATATATAAGATAACAAGTTACTGAGATGATTATTATTATATGAGCATGTAAAGGAAAAGAATGATTCCATTAAATCCCATCAAGTCATATAAAAGTATAACATATATTTGAGAAAAATTAAATTAGTTAGTTTTTCAGAAATTGATGAAAATTTTATTATAAAAATTTGTAAATTGTTACACAAGATTATTTTAAATTTGTATATTTTTACAGATGTGTTTAATTGAAACTAGACCAAAAAAAATAGCTAAAATTAAGATGTATTTCTAAAAAAAATGCATATAAATAAATATATTTTTTAAAGGCATACAAACATTAATGTGACTTTTCATATTTTTTCAAATAAATATTTTTAATAATACAAGTTATTTGTTGTTTCTTAGATTATAATTAAACTCATTCATAAGAAATGAAGTTAAAGGTCATTTGAATATTAATTTGCTAGTTAATGAAAAAAATGTTTTGTTAAAGAGATATCTACCACAGATTAAGATCATATTCAAGTTTTTAGAGAATATTGTGTATTGAATAAGATCGAATTTAAGATAACTTATTTCTTGTATTTTTAAGTAGTTTTATAAAAAATTTTATATTATTTCTACAGTAATTTTGTTTATTAGATTAGATTATAGTGGATTGAAAAGTCTGCTTTTTTAATATAATTCAGTGGTTCCCAACCTTTTTTCATTAGCGTACCCCGTGACATGTCATATCTCTAGATTGTACCCCGTGACATGTCATATCTCTAGATTGTACCCCTCATTTAAGAAATTTAGTGAGTAACCGTATTGTTAATTTTACATATTGTAACTTTAAATTAAAGAAAAAAAACCTAAAAGAAAAAATGTATAATAAAGTTGTGATTGTTGCAAGGAACATTATTTATCTAATAATTTTTTAATACTATTAGTTTGTGATACATAATATATTATTTTTTCTGCCATAATAACTAACTTTTTTCTGTACCCCTAAACAACCTATCGCGTACCCCTAGGGGTACGCGTACCGCAGGTTGGGAATCGCTGATATAATTTAATCAAAATAACTCATGATATGCATTGACGTTGTTTAAATCTCCAAACTTTCACCTTTTGTTAACTTCAGTTGTTTTTTCACTTTATCAACTAAGAATAAAACTAATTGTTAAAAATTATATAGTGAGAAAAATTTTGAAAATTACAAACATTGGTTTTTCTTGAGATTTTAGTTATTCATCACACGATTGATTTAAATATCAATTGCACAATGAATAACTGAAATTTTAGGAAAAATCAATGTTTGTAATATTGTTCAATAAGACAATATATTATACATAAATTTTCAATACAAATATTTGATGCCTATTCCCACTGTTTTAAACAGTTTAAAGTCTTGTAATTTTGTCACTAGAATTAATCCAGCATTCTTTCTTATATTATGATATATAAAAATGTATTTGGAATTAAATTTTTAATTTTTTTCATAAACTTATAAAAACTCATGAAACTGTTTAGAATTATTAATTTATTTTCATGTAAAAGTCTCCTAACAAATAGTTTTTTAATTAAAGATTTGTAAAATTTGATCCTTTGGGGAATAAACTCATCACCGGAATATCCAATTTACCGACTGATCCTTTTCGTAATCGTGCATTTGATTCTGTGGGTGGTCAGGAAGTTTCTTGTTTACCTGCTACACGTGGTATTCTTTCACAACGTCGTAATATTTTGTCTCGTCTGATGTCTATGTATCGTCATCTAGAAGGTTTGGAGGAGGTATGTATGATTTGTAAATATTTTTGATATAGATATTGTAATTTATTTATTGTTATAAAAGAATTAATATAAATTATAAACTGTTTATGATCTCGTGTAAATAACTTATTGTATATTTCATTAATAAAAGGTTCTATACTATTAAGTATTGAAACAACCTTTTCAAATAATCAAAAATTCACATGTATACACACTCTAGAAACCAATATTAATTATTGAATGTGAAAAAATATATAAAAAGAGGTGTATATTTATTTTTTAAGGTGAGCCCTATGTTGTGTGTCAGAAAAAAGTAATTGGTGTGTCAGCTTTAGCACATGTACCAAAGATTACTCACTCCTAATCTAGAATGTATACTATTTTTAATTAAAAATTATTAGTAAAAATATTAAATTATTGCATTAATATTCATAATTTTATAAAATGTATAAAATAAATTTTTTGTTTCTTAGATATCTCATTTACAAGAAAATAGAACATTTGCATTTTCACCAATTCACGAAGATGCATTAAATCAAGCCAGGGATTATGTTCAAGAAATTACTGCTCAGAACCAACAAGCAGCAAACGCTACACACAATTCGGAACAGGTAAATTTAGTAAGAAAATATATAATGAAGAATAGTAAAAATCAATAAATAATTTTTCTTTTTATTTTGTTAATTTCATTATTAATCTAAAATAGCGTAATTTCAAAGTAAGTTGTGTAAGATGGCTTTTTAAAAATTCTTTAAGTTGACATCAGTTTGTATATATTTCAATCTATATATCATAAATTATCATTGTGTTTTCAATTAATTTAAATAATAATAATTTGCTTCATTGTTTAATATTAGTTTTAGTCTTTAAAGTTTACCAAATATCAATTTTTTAAAATACATTTTCACATTTTTCATATCTTTCTGAAAAGACTTGTCCCTCCTGATTTGCAGAGTCAATAATAAGTCAAAAATATATGCACTAAATATAAAAGATTGACGTATTACTAATATAAAAGCTGTGTGTGTGTGTGAATTTCTTATAACTCCTGTAATTTTTGTCCAATCCAGAAGAAAGTTTGGTTATATTCATTTAATATTAGTTACAGAATATGTGTTTTATCAATTTTAGATTGGTGAATGCACTTATGTTGCAGCGACGTTCATATTTGATGAGGAAATTTTCCTTAAGTTTCATTTTTAAATATTTTGGCAAATGGCATATTTTAAAATTAATAAAAAGATGGCCTCATCACGTCACTTCTATAACAAATTTTTTAAAAAATCTTTCCATAGTGACCATGTGACATTGTATTATCCAATCAGAAGTAACAATCTAACAAGCCCATTATTTAGAAAATGTTATCGATCATCTAACTAATGTACATACACTTTATCAACATGGAATTAAGAAATGGCTTTGTCAAAGGCTGCAGAAACAGCATCACAATGTCAATCATCAAAACAATCTTAAAATATCTATTACTAAAGGAAGATGGCAAGGAAATGCTTTCATTTAAAAGACAATAGTGTTTACTCACAATCTAGTGTATAAAGATATTTTATGAAGAAAGATTTTAATATTATTTTAATATAAAGGCCTAAATCTGTTTATGTATACGTAAGTGAATTCTCTATAACTCCTACTTTTTTTTTGTCCACTCCAGGTGAAGTTTTGTTTTGTTGCTCTTTATGTTACAACAGATAGTATAAACAACTTAATTTGTGGAAATATTAACAACTCTTCCCTGAAATTTCTACTCTTCTCAATTCTTCAATCTCTACTTTCTCATAAAAAGTATTTCATCATGCTTGATGGGGATTTTTAGTTTATATATAATTTTATCTTAAAAATAGTATAGTTAAAAAGGATAGCATAGATTCTAATATATTATACCAAATTTAAGTTTTTGTAAACTGAGATTATATCCAAATGTCAATAATAATCACCATGTTATAGATGCATTATAATGTCTTATGTTTTATTATATGTCTTATGTTTATGGCAAAAAAATAATTTAAAAATAAAAGGAATTATTTATTGAAATTCTGTTAATATGTGGTATAAATTCAAACTTTACATACAGTAGAAATACAGTAGAAGTTTCTTAGTCTGACACTTAGTAATACAGAAACCAGAAACCTGGTTCCCTTTGAAAAGTAGCCTATAATGCAGAATTGCTTAATGATGATTACTTTCCTGGCTCTGTTATATATAACAGAGGAAGTATGGTGATTGGTCAAAAAATTATCCCCCCTCAAGATTTTATATTTTTGGACTTGAGTCTGTTTAACTCTAGATTCCAAGAATACTAGTAACAAGTACAGTAGAGCGTTGTTTATCCGAATCAATTGGAGACTGGGGTGGTTCGGATAACGAATCATGTACGAAAAAATATATTAATTTATCCCATGTTGAAATTTCTCTTCGTTGCATGTCGCTTTGCGTTGAATTTTCGTCAATGTTGAGCCTAACGAAGAATATTGTATCGTTAAAAATTATTTTTTTATTTTGTACAAACAAAATAAATTTATTGAAAAATATAAAAACAATAAAAAATTATACTTCAGATGTTAATTTAGTATCAAAAACGTAAAATATTTGAGTAGCCCGAGAAATAGCCGAAGATTGCAGCGCCACAGCACTAGCGAAAATTTAAATTTGCCAACTGGAATGCTTTCGGATAACGGATGTTTCAGATAACCAGCTTTCGGATAAACGACGCTCTACTATAAAATCATCATTAAGTCTGACCTTATGTGAGACAACACATGACTATCCCTCTATTTCCCCACTCCCTTGACCTTTAACCACCAAAATTTAATAGCATCAATCTTTCAATATACAAACCTCCCTGCAAAATTTCAAAAAAACATTGAGAAGTGCAAAAAAAATTCAGGAGTTTTTATTGTATATATGGATGTGTAGGGGGAGCATGATTTTCTTTACCCTGTTTGAAGCTTAATAACTCCTGTGCTTTTTGTTGAAATTTTTTTTGAAATTTTTCAGGGAGGTTAGTATATTGGAGGATTGATGCTATTAAATTTTTGTGGTTAAAGGTCAAGTTAGTGGGAAAATAGAGGTATAGTCGTGTGTCGTCTCACATAAGGTCAGACTTAATGATGATTATGGTCCTGTAGCTGCCAGTTTAATGAATTTCTACTTTTAATAATTGCATTTGAGCTAATAAGTATGGATAAAAGATGGTCACATGCATAGATGGCTAAGGTGTATGCATAATGTTCTGAGAATCTGGGTGAGAACCTTGGAAATTTTTCAGGATGATATGTCCTAGACATGTCATCTCTCTTTCACTACTCAAATACCTGAACTGCTTTGTTGTGGGCTGCACTAAATTTGTAATTAATATTTAAGAGAGACTCTTTAGTGTCCAATGGGCAAGAAGAATAATTATAAAAAAAAAATTAGTATAAAAAGTATTTTTAAAATTTTTGATTGGTTTTGATATTTTGAAGTTTTCAGCATCTGATAAGGCTGCATTGCCTGTCTTAATTTCAACTATTGAAAAGTGTAACAAGGCAAATTGGCAAGCATAGCTGAAAGATAGGGAATAATTTTTATAGTCAAAGTGACAAAAAGATTGCAGATTTAGTCTTTGCATAGTATTAAGAAATGTTTTATCATTTATTTGTTCAGTAATAAAACTTTTACCAACAAATTTGTTGTGCAAGTTGTTTCATTTTCAACAGGAGGGAAGTTAAACAAAAAATCATTAGTTCAATTATTGTAATTAATGAAATATACTCTAAAATATCACAAAAAAAAAATTTGCTTCTAGTATTCTGTTTTAAATCATTTATGATAAAAGTATAAGTCAATTTTTTTGTACTTGAGAACTAGAGAATATTTTGAAATATTTGTTTTGATTTTTCTGTTGTGTACTGTATATATAAATGTGTATTTTTCATATTGAATGTAGGTGGTGATAATCATAATTATTATTATTATTTTTTTAGCCTTTCCTTAACTGTGCCAAGTTTTATAACACGAGTATCTGCTAAGAAGCTGAAAAATTAGATCTTACTTTATCAAAACCAAAAATATAATTTAAAACAAAGTTGCTGTTTATTCATAAAAATATTTTTAAAAGAACTGCGTATAAAATTTAGTAAATGATATTATTAGAAATTAATATGCCAATTGTTGACTCAAAAGAATTACAGTAGAACCCCTCTAGTCCGCCCTCGGCTAGTCCGTCACTCCGGTTAATCTGACCGTGGTCGGAGTCGAGAAACTTGTCCCGACTTGTCGGTGACTCACCGTCCGTAGCGTTTTTCTGTGTTCGTTACAGTATATGTTTTACATTGTGTGTACAGTACATGTACAGTTTTGTGTGTGTTTTCAACATGTCAGGAGTGAAACGTAAACACGTTACTCTTTCATTAAATGAAAAATTAGCAGTGCTACAAAGACTGGACAAAGGGGAAGATTGTTTATTTTACTTTTTTCTGATAATCCAACCTTTTTTGCGTTCCGACCATACCCCCAGTCCCAAAGGTGACGGATTAGAGGGGTTCTACTGTAATCCAAAAATTTAATAATACAATAAAAAATACATAATTAATACTCCTACACTTATAAAACTTTTCAATATATTTATATTTTGTAAATATCAAAACATAGTTAACATATTTTGGACCAAGGGATTACTAGAAACATTTTACTGTGACCACAAGTGTGGTTATGCCTTGTGATCTGTGTGAAAATACAATAAAGATCTCTTGCAACAGCATGTACCTTCTGTAATATTTAGGATTTTATTATCCAAAATAAACTTTAGTTGAAGACTGTCCAAAATGGTGACTATTTTGATGATAACTCGGTGAGTAAAAAGTTGAAAAATTGGTTCCAGGATTGCAGGATTTCATAAAATTGACCTGGTAGCCACATTTGAGAATCTTGCTCTTAAGCATATGAAATTATAGCTTGTATAATAAATGAGAATAAGAAAATTATTTGAATGATTAAAACAGTTGCATATGTTATTGAAAAATTCTATTGGCATTGTAATGCAGGTAACCATAAATTGTCTGATTTTACTGCTATCATATAAAAGAGCTACACACACTTTGTAAAATAACACAGTTTGATGTTAATTGAATATATCAAGAGAATGTTATTGCAAGAAGGCACTACACTGTATATACTGTACAATTTAAAGTGATAAATTAAATTACAGATTGTGACTGTCTAACACGACATGAGCATTCTCAAAATATAAAAATAATATAATTTTTGACTTTTGACTTGAAATGGTTGAAACGTTTATAAGATTTTAAAATTAACTAATTAATTAATTTTTTTAATAATTAATGAAGTTTATAATTTAAAATTTTATGTGGTAATTAATTATAATATATTTATATAGGTGCTTTCTATACCTCAAAATGATTCTCAACCAAGTACGTCGGGATATCAAACAGTTAATACTAATACTATTTCCGATTCTGAAAATCAGACTCAAAATAGAGAATATTCACTCGAGGAAGAAAATCATTCCAGCGATTTTTGGACCGCTTTCCATCGGTTAAGAACTGTATGTTATCATCTAGAAAGGCACGTGCAACAACAACAGAGAGTCCAAAATTGGGTTGAGTCTGGAGTTATCTCTAACAGTGATATAGTGGCAGCTGGATCAGTGGAAGCGGGAAGAGAAGAAGTTGCTTCAAGATTAGCAAGGTATGACATATACTATATTTAACTTTTTACTAGAAATATGACAAATTCTGATCTGGTATTGATATATTGGCATATTAGAATTGGTTCGTTTTACAAACCAATACCCTGATTTTATTTTTTGATGCGCATTTTTCACATTGTTGGTAGGCATTTCACCATGGTGATGGCCATATTGCACTTAAAAACTAACCTACAGTAGACAAAGCATCCTCTCCCCATGCAATTTGCCACTGATGGTCACATGACTTGCGATTGTTGTCACTTTTGGAGGATGACAACTTGATAAGGATGCGGCATAATGATTGACAATGTGTGAACAGTGTTGCCAAATTTGATGATTTATTGCTAGATTTTGGAATATTTTAAGCTATTTGGCAATTTAGCAAAGATTTTTCAATCTAGCTAGTTTTCTATACTATTATAAATTTATTCAAGATGTGTTCAAGTTTCTTCCTAAAAATGGGGTTGAAGTCAGTCCTAAGCAAACTATAAAATTACATTATTCAACATATTCTTACATAAACAAAGACTGTTGTAATTTATATTTTAGGGCTTATCACACACAGTTCACACATACATCACGCAACCCCCATTATCTCCCCATCTCCTTGACCTTCATTAAGTCTGTCTTCCAGTAAGGTCAGACTTAATGAAGATTTTACTTGTTATTAGCATTTAAAACTTTTTATAAAACCCATCCCTACCCTCAAAATTAAGCCTTTTGCCATTTTATATTAGTTAAAAATATAAAAAGTTTTTTCATAAAATATGATAATAGGTGGTGCCATCAAATGTTGCTGTGAAAGTTAAGCAACTCATTGCTGGATTTTTTTTACTTTTACATTTACTTTGTATACATTCATTTAATAGTCAAAAATTTCTTAGAAATTATAAGATTTAGAAGACTAAAATTATCTAGGATCATTGTTGTAATTATTTTCTGCATATAATTTTATATTAAATTACAGCTTCATTTTGTGGGTAAAGTACATATCACATTTCTTTATTTGATTTTGGAATATGAAACTATGTAAATTTAATAATAATTTTAAAAAGTTATTCTTAATTGCCATATGATTTAGCTGGTTATTCCTTGTTTGAAATTATCATAGTACTGTATTTGTATTTTAAAATGAGACAAGATTTTTGAATGGATAATTAGAATTTAAATTTAAGGATCAAACTGCAATGTTAAACTATATTAGAGTGTACAGTTCATTAAGATCAATTATTTTAAAGTAGTCAATTAAATCTATTACAAATATAATTCAAGAAACAAAACAAAATTTCAATTTTAATAATCTAGTTAATTTATCTTTATTTCATGTAGTTGTGTGTTTGAATATAGAAAATTTTATGAACTCTTAACAATGATAATTCGTATTTTTAAAATAATTAGTCTTTGAACAGAACGAGAAAATGTGTATTGAATAGTACATTGATCTCGGAATATTAAAGACAAGTTTTAGAAAGTTAATTATTAAAAGGAATGATCTATGTCTTTCTTACATAATGGTCAATTCCATTACAGGTTGGGCACATCCATAATGGGCATAATTATGACATACTTTCAATATGCTGGTGTTTTGATTAATTGGTCATTGAAATTATTAATCATTAAGAGTTGTGCACATATATAAACATACATAATGTTATACTATTATTAAGATTAAAATTTTTAAATTAGGTTTTCTACTGAAGAAGGAAGGATTAATTATTGGGAAGAAACCCAAGATGTGTCGATCTCTTTAGTCAGTCTTTTGACTAGATTGCAGTATTCTTTACAGAATTTAAATAATGCAGCTTTTACAAATGCTTTTGCACAAGAACAAATTCAGCAGGTAACTTACATTTGTTCCAAAATAAATTATACTTTTCTTTATTTTCACTTTTTTTTTTTATAGTTACATTAAGTTAAATGAAAAATTAGCAGTGCTACAAAGACTGGACAAAGGGGAAGATTGTTTATTTTACTTTTTTCTGATAATCCAACCTTTTTTGCGTTCCGANAGTAGAAATTTGTATTGACTGCCGAATCGCGTGTTATATTTGGTATTTTTAGGATTTAAAAAAAGAAAAAAAAAGGAGCGCACGTCATCTACAGATATTATCCACACCATTTATTCTAAGTAGTCTGCGGCTGACGTAACTATTAATATTACTAACCAGACCAATTAAAAAGAGAACATTAATAATATTCGAATAGATGAAAACATCAGTTTTTTTTAAATACTTTCACATACCATTTTTTGAGCCAATAACAGCAGCAAGGTCGACCTTTCATCTCCATGAAACATCGGTAACTGTTTAATTGAGAAACTCCGACCCCAGTCTCAAAGGTTCATAGTTCGGATGTAGGCGACAAGTCACATTTTACGTATTTTGATTAGACACATTTCTTGAAACTTTGTTTTGAAAGATATCATTTATCGAAAGCACGATTTTGCGTTTGTTCAACAAACACCAGTAAATTTCGCAACGAGGTGCGCGTGTATTATAATTAGAGAATGAATAACGCGAATGTGATATATACCACATGACTCAGTAAACTGTTCAGCCATGCAACAATTTACAAGTACTTTCTTTAAAGGACGGAAAAGCTAAAAAAATCATTTATTTTAAGAAACAAATCTCTGAACATTTTAACACGCAAAATCATTCAAAAAAATTTATCATAAATTAAATGTAATGATTTTTTTAATTATATATGTTATTTTCTCTGAAAAAATTTTAAGGTTCATGTTAGAATATCAGAAATTTTAGAAAGGTTAACAAATGTGAGTGGATATAGAGCACGATTAACAAATCTAAGAGACCAAATTTATGAAGGTATGAATATTTTGATGTTTTTAAAGAATATAATTGATTTCTATTTTCTATAATTGCATTTATTTAATTGTTTCATCATTTATGTAACCAATTTAAACTAATAATAATAAATATTAAATAAATTTAAAGATAAACATTTTTTTATTTTTACCTATTATAAAATAGGTAAAAACAGAGTGACCATTTCTTTGTTAAATAATCATTATCTGTTCATTTATAAGAAGTTTTGAACCATTTTTATAAAAGTTAGTTGTTACAAAGGAACTTATTTTAAACATTACATAATTACCTGGCTTATTTTGTTATATAAATGTTACCTAATTCCTAAGCCAGTTTACCCAATGAAATTTTGCATAAATAAAAACACTAATCAAAATGTTTAATATATTTGTTTCATTTAAAAACTGATAATTTATACATATAAATATACATTTTCTATGCTATCTCTTTTTTAAAATAAAAAGACACTCTAAATGAAATGACCACTACAAAATGCTTATCAAAATAGCTTTTAACATTTCTGACGCTGATAAGTGTGAATAGATGCATCAAAATAATATGAACATTAATGTTTGGTTCATTTTTATTCCTTTTTATGTTTTATTTATCTATTTACTTCTCCTACAAAGTAGTGATATAATCCCAAATCATTTGCATATTGTGATAAAGTAGTTTTGATCATTTTTTGACATTTCTGTCCAACATGGGTAAAGTTATTCAATTGTCTTCGAAGAAATTGGCAAAATCAAAGCCTGGAATGAAGTTAGACATTCCAAATGTGAATTGCGGATTGATTGAAGGAGTGTGAGTGTTATCAGTAATTTTCTTGCAGATTAGAATGATTATGGAAAGATCACAGGATAGAAATTTTTTAGCCACTGTCAAGAGAGGCAAATGTTGCATTGTGCCAGTAACAGTTTTAGATGTTTCTAAAATTTTGAAAGAATCGGATAGAAGTGGTGATCTTCAAACTGGCCAAAGAGTGTTATAAAAATGATCAAATTTAAAATACAAGATGAAGTAGTTTGATATGACTGACAAGTGCAAAAGGTGAGATTGGAGTTTGTACCATATTTTTGAGAATTATCTGGATGTCAGTCTATCTGGGGAGACCATGAAATCAGATATTTCTATATGGTTAAACTGGCATGCCAGTTTAAGTGAGGTTATACATCCATCTCTAGAGAGCACATTAAAAAAAAAGAATGCGTTTTTATTCTAAAACTTAAACATTACATCGAAAACTATGATTATATGTTTAATTTCTTCATTTTGTCTTCTTTCTAATGACATAAAATACTTGTGGAATTCTGAAAGTGCATCTTTTGTGTGTATTTTATTATTATTTGATTCAAAAATGCAAAAATAAACATTAAATTTAAGAAACTTGCTATAAATTATCTGGGCTTACACCAATTAACGTCAACTTTGTGTGAAATTTGAGAGGAAGGTATTATTTTTAAGGTTTAAGGTCAGGGTAGAAGGTCATTGTAGACCACACTGACCTACTACTATATTTTAATCATAGTTTAACCGGCGTGCTGGTTATCCTGGGGTTACTGACATGCTGGTCTTTCCTGTTTATATGCGGCATGCCAGTCATTCCACAAAAGAATGATGATGTGGACAGAAAAGTATAAAGATGTGACCTTAGATGAAAAAAGGCTGAATTTGTATTGTCCAGACAAATTCAGTTGCTACTGGCATGATTTGAGAATGAGTGTTGTCCAAGTGGCAAATGAGTGGCAAATCAGATAATGATTTGGTCTGCTATTTGACAGAAATGAAAATGCAATGTGGTTTTCTGTTCCAGAAAAATGGACACAAAATCTTGTGTACAGATGCTAGAAAACTTATTGGGTGTAATGGTTACATAGCATAAGATTGCAGGTGGTACTGTTTTAAAATGAGAGATCTCTTATGGCTGGCAACATCCAGCGACTATTTCATCTTTCTCATCAAATGTGGAAAAGTAAAAATGCAACATGCATTTTTACTTTTCCACATTTAGAGTATAATGGGAGATATAAAGAAATAAACAAAAGTGTGTATTTTTGTGGATGGTATTAAATATTTTCTTTAATTATAAATGTTAGTGTAATTTTGGCTTGTACCTTTAATATTGGATTCCCCTTGTACTGTACATACAACAAATTTTAGCTATATCAGATGACAAATTGGACAAGTTAATCTAAATGCCTGTAGTTTAATGGAAGCAGCAGTCTACCCATGTCTATCAACATTGCATCAAGTTGGTATGGTGAAATCAAGTACATTCTTGCAAACATTTCTACACACTTAAGTTGGCTAGAGACACCAGAACTAACTTGTAAAATCAATCTCAGAGTGCTTTGCACTTTCACTCATAACACAAAGCAAAAAGCATATTGATTGATGCTGTATAAGAAATTCAAGGCAGAAGCTGTAAAGTGAACCAAACCCCATTCTTATAACTTGTCAAAAACTGACAAGTTCATCTCCTAACCAGTTGGTTATAGGAGAGAGAGTCTTTATTATACAAAGTATTTACACCACCACACCTCCAACAAAAGATTTCTTATTGATGTGAAGCAGATGATGTCTCTATATGACTTGTACATTTCCTCTGGGAAATGTACAAGTCATTGAGTAAACTATAGCTATGGATCAGCTATCAAAATATTTGCATCTTGGCATATGGAAACACTCACTGGCCATTTATTATAGCTGATATCTCCCAACTTGTCACTGGCATAGATATTCTACAGCACTTCAGGTTTCCACTCTTGACATCAAGCATAATCGTTTGGTCAATGTGCTGACAAGTATTGCTGTTAAGGCATGGCAGCAATAGCTTAATCAACTTAGTATTTTGGCAGTAAAGAGCAACACTGTCCTAGTCCCAGTCGAGCATGATGTAGTACATTACATCAAGACTAGAGACTCGCTTGTTTTTTGTCAAGTTCATGTATCTTCCACCAGACAAATGCAGTCAAGCAAGAATTTGACGTACTTGTCTAACAAGGTATCTGGATCGCTCGTCTGTGAAAAAGTAACTTGTTGAGCCCACTGCACATGGTTTCCAAGAAGAATGGAGACTGAAACTCAATGCCATTACAGTTCCTTGCAGGTATTTCACTCCTCATATTCAAGATTGTGCTCAGATGTTAGAGGGCAAATATTTTATTTTATTTTTCAGCACTTGAAACTGAAAAAGCCTACTATTAGATTCCAGTAAAAGATGATGATGATCTGAAGACTACTATAAAGGTAAACGCACAGGTAGTGGACACTGTGTGAGTAGTGGACACTTTGAACTTCAAATATGAGTAATAAGGTTGTAGATGGCTTCACTGTTCAAACATACAAATTATTCAGTAAACAGAAGTTCTGTCTACTGAATGATTTGTATGTATGCAGTGTCCATTACCAGTGCGTTTACCTTACAACTTTGTTCAGACTCTTCAAATTCCTTTACATGGGATTTGGTTTTGTAATGCATTATTGTGTACAGGCACAATGAAGTGACGTTTTTCTCAACACTGGGCTAGTTGAATCTTTTATTTAGTTAGAACGTTTTTTCCATACAGCAACGTTTCGGGCATCAGCCCCTCTTCAGCTAACTAAATATATATAAAAATATTTTACAGGACACAAATAAAAACCAAAAAACTCACATAAATTCTTAGTAAACCATACCTCACTTCAGCATGGACACTGCACACACAGCAGAAATCAGACTACACTTAGGTTTTTAACATTTTCAATATCAATTTTTTATCACAATTTTAACTTTACAGGTTAAAAACAAAACCTTTTCTACATTTTGTTATATAAACAAGATAAACTCTGCAGATTTTAAAAAACTAAAACTTACAAATTTCAAAAGTCTTTTTTTGCCACCTCGTCGACCAATCCGACAATTTGCATATAGCACTATGTGCCGTAAGTTACACTAGTTAACAAATTAATCGACAAACATTTGAAAATCCTTAAGGAAATTACAAAAATTTTTTAATTTTTTTATACAATAAATCACTATTTGTCTTAAAGTTTACTCTGTATATTTTCTTTTTATCTAATTTACATATGACGTTAATACAGAACATTGTTTCATTAAATAATTCGTTTTTTACCATTCTATTATTATAAATTGTAATAATCTAGTACATTTCATTATAATATTTTCNAACAAAAACCAAGGTTGTATAAATAAAAACTTAAGTGTTAAAATTCATAACAATTGGTTGAAAATATTATAATGAAATGTACTAGATTATTACAATTTATAATAATAGAATGGTAAAAAACGAATTATTTAATGAAACAATGTTCTGTATTAACGTCATATGTAAATTAGATAAAAAGAAAATATACAGAGTAAACTTTAAGACAAATAGTGATTTATTGTATAAAAAAATTAAAAAATTTTTGTAATTTCCTTAAGGATTTTCAAATGTTTGTCGATTAATTTGTTAACTAGTGTAACTTACGGCACATAGTGCTATATGCAAATTGTCGGATTGGTCGACGAGGTGGCAAAAAAAGACTTTTGAAATTTGTAAGTTTTAGTTTTTTAAAATCTGCAGAGTTTATCTTGTTTATATAACAAAATGTAGAAAAGGTTTTGTTTTTAACCTGTAAAGTTAAAATTGTGATAAAAAATTGATATTGAAAATGTTAAAAACCTAAGTGTAGTCTGATTTCTGCTGTGTGTGCAGTGTCCATGCTGAAGTGAGGTATGGTTTACTAAGAATTAATGTGAGTTTTTTGGTTTTTATTTGTGTCCTGTAAAATATTTTTATATATATTTAGTTAGCTGAAGAGGAACTGATGCCCGAAACGTTGATGTATGGAAAAAACGTTCTAACTAAATAAAAGATTCAACTAGCCCAGTGTTGAGAAAAACGTCACTTCATTGTGCCTGTACACAATAAGCAAATACAACACGGTTTCGACAACATCAACAAATTTGTAATGCATCCCATTGCTAGCTTGGTTTCATCTACATAGACCAGATTATAATGGACATTTGACTCCATAAAGGGAACTGAAAACATTGTTGCTGCAGATGTATTATTGTTATGGATAGCAGATGCTAATACCATCAACATTTCTTCACCCATTGATTTTCAGCAGATAGTGCAAGCCCAGGCTGTGGATAAGAAACTAAAGACGTTAACAACAGGCAATGGCAGCACTACATTAGAGCTCACATATAATTGTGAATTGTTATATTCAACTACAAAGATTATTAAATCTATTAAGTATTGTTTACAGTTGACAGATCAGTGTCAAACAGATTAATATGGAATGCAATTACCAAATATGAACTGAATTTTAAATAGTTAGGGCTGTACAAAGTTTTTAAACAATGAATCTCTCTTCTTAAGCAGTTCGTTAGAACCACACTATTCGCAGAGATAAATCTCTCATACCAAGTTATGTAGTGGATGAGTGACTTATATGACCTGACACAACTGTTAAATGAGACATACATATTTTTCAGGGCTTCGGAGTCGGAGTCGTGGAGTTTTGATGTTTTAGCCGGAGTCGGAGTCGGATGGTAGGGAAAAGTCAGAGTTGGAGTCGGTAGACTTTTACGCGACTTCCACAGCTCTGGCAGGGCTGTTGAGTCGGAGTCGTGGAGTTTTGGTGTTTTAGCCGGAGTCGGAGTCGGATGATAAGGAAGAGTCGGAGTTGGAGTCAGTAGATTTTTACGCAACTCCGCAGCCCTGATATTTTTGCTGTAATCCACATATTTTTAATGACTTTAGATCAATTTGATTTTATTGTACATTTGTGACATTTCACTATTTAATTATTTTCTATTTTCGATTATACCATTTAATAATGTTTAGATATAATTTTTTTAACAAAATAAAAAAAAATTACATTCTGTTTTGAATAGAATCAAAATTATAAATGTAATTGCAAAATAAGAATGAGGATTTTCCTTTCTCTGGCTTTTGTAAATTGCAACAAATTAAAATTATTAACAATTATGAAATTAAAATTAAAAATTAGCATTTTTTTTATTTCAGCTGCTGAAAGAATGGTACAAGGTGGTGAAGATAGTTCTATTGCTCATAGATGGGATTTAGCACATTGTTTATGGCTAGTTGGTAAGTATGAAGATTGTATAATTGCTATATAATTATATTTACATGAGTGTGTGTTATAATTAACAATATTTGAATTTGTGTACCCTTGCTCAATTTTTCTTTTTAATGCTAGTAGTAAATAATTGAGAAGCATTTACAAAATTTATCTTTTATAGTTAATTATCAGGAACATTAAATACAATAATGAACAATATACATGTTAATTATTGATAGTATTTACAAATAAAATATATATTAGTTTTAGCAATTTTATTGTGGAAGAAATAGAGATTACTTTAAGTATACATTGGTGTTGCAATATCATTTTTGGAATCCATTTGTGAGCTAACCATCTCCTCATTTTCACAGCATAATCATACTCAACATGTATTTGTTAAAATGGAAGATATGATTATAATCAAGCAGATAACCATGAAACTGAGGATTTGGTCTGTAAGCTTCAAGAAAAGGTAACAATGCAGGTTTTGTTAGAAATCAATTCAAATATATTTGGAGTCTTGAATTATCAGTTTCAAGGTAAATAAGGAATTATTATAAATGGTAATACTAATGTATAATGCATCCAGATTTATGATTAATAATAATAATTTTTTAACCAATTGAAATCTTTCATTTGAAAGTTTTATTATTTCTTTGCCTTTTTGGCTGTAATTCTTTTTTGGGCGATGCTTTGGGAATGAGATTTTTAATTCTCTTTGTAATTAGAAAATGAAAAGTATAAAAATAAATTATTAGATTTTTTGTTTCAAGAAATTATTTAATTAGATTATTGCTGATATTACATTTTATGGTCAAACTAGCAGATTTAAAACATCTGTTTAAAAAATTAAATCGCATAAAATGGTAAGTTGCTACATGGAATTTAGATTTCGTGAAAGCCCAAATTATGTTAGTCTTTAGCTGATTTGAAATAATATATTTTGTTTCTCAGTTATTTGTCAGTTGGAGTTGATATAATTAGTTGACTTTTTTTAACAATTATTCTTTCTTCACTTGTTAGAAAATTTTTGATACCAGATGATCTAATTAAAGAGTAGATGTTCAGAGCTCTCTGTAGAAAGAACTATTGGCAAAAATCTCAACCAAATTTATTATATATACTGTTCTGTGGTTTTGATTTTCGGGAAAAAATTTTACTTTAAAATTCAGCCTCTAGTGCAAAACTTGGGGCTTCTGTCACATTACTTATGTTTTCTAATAAATTCCAGAAGTTAATCATAGTGCAATAACTTTATTTCAATTACAGATGTGGAATATGAAATGATGATTACATCAAATGATGGCTCTAATGTCCTCCATCTACATGCTTTAAAAAGTGCATTCAGTGCACAGTACACTCAATGGCAGAATGCAGTTGGCTTGTGTGGATTTGTTGGACATCTTGTAAAATTGTTTTTTTTTTTTAAGACAGCTAGGTTGGAAAAATTTCCTAAATAAGTGATGCTCTTGATAGCCCCATAACCAAAAGTCACAGGGATTCTGATCTGGTGATTGTGATGGCCATGACATTGGAGTGATTGGTTATTAAGCTGATATGTAGAGTACACCATCTTGGATAAAGATTGTGACATTTAGACAGTTTCTCTGCTGCAATGCTGGAATAACAAAGTTTTTTTTAGCATATATCTGTATTAAGCAACGTCAACAGAATACATCACTTGTTCCAGATGCAGAGTTTTCTTCAAAATGATGAAGGATGCTGTGAAACTACCATGCTGTAACCATGTCATTGTTGGTGAGTGTGTGGATTTTTGTCACCCAAATATGGCAGTTGGGTATTCACATAACTATGGAAATAAAAATGAGTCTCATAATTTGCTCACAAAATTTGCCAGGGCTATGCATCATCAATCATCATCAATCATCATCTGACCCATGAATGTCAAGGCAAATGTTTTTTGCTTATTTAATAACAAACTTGCTTGCTTCCAATGAATGTAGAAGCATTCTTCAATACAATTTATTGCTCTAGGATTGTGATTATTATTAAATCATATTAACTCAAGCTCATTTCTTAAAGTTATATTTGTTTTAGGAAGGAATAAATAACAATATTTTCAAATATCTAAGATTTTAAATGTTATTTTTATACTATTTTGTGTTTTACCTTCCTTTTTTCTCTCCTCCTCTTTCTAAAATGATGAGATGATTTAGCTTTGAGAAGTATTCGGTCTGAATATCAAATGTGTTTGTTTAGTATTCTGTTGAGTATTGAATAATGCCAAATATTTGGTCCAACACTAGCCTCGGAGCTAATGCATGATTTATACAATTTTTTTTGGATGAATTAATTTATTTTTCTCTAAATATTGCTTTATCATCAATGGCATATACTACATGAGCATATACGAGGGCGTTTTTTTTAAGCTCCAATGGTCCATAAAAAAAAAGACAAGTGTAAATAACAAAATGAATTTATTACCAAAAGTTAGGTACAAAAATTATTACTTTTCAACATAATCACCATGAAGAAAGAGGAATTTGTCATATCTGTGGACAAGCTTTTCTATTTCCTTGTTATAGAATGTTGCCGCCAGTCAATTGAGATGACCTTAACAATGTTGTTTTGAAGATTGTCATTAGTCTCAAACCTCTGCTCTGCTGGCCACATTTTCAGTTCAGGAAAATGGTGAAAGTCTTCACACATTAAAAAGTTTTAAGCTGGGTGGAAGTCTTCACCATCTTTAAACACCCAGCATATAGCTCCAATTTAGTGCCGAACGACTTCCACCTCTTTCCTGAACAGGAAAAGTGGCTAGGGGGCAGAGGCTCGAGATTAATGATGATCTTCAAAAAAAAAAAAACGTTAAGGCCCATCTCAAGTTATTGGTGGCAAAATTCTATGACAAGGGGATGGAAAAGTTCATCCACAGATATGATAAATGCCTCAATCTTCACAGTGATTATGTTGAAAAGTAACCAATTTTGTACCTAACTTTTGGTAATAAATTCATTTTGTTATTTACACTTGTCTTTTTTTTATGGACCATCGGAGCTTGGAAAAAAAAGCCTACATACTTGAATGACATGCAACGCCATGAATATATTATCATCACATGCATAGACTGATACAGTGCTAGACAATCTCTTTAATATGTGGATAAATGTTAAAATAAATATGCTCTATAACATTCATATGTAAACATTCTTTGTTTGGTATTTAAATATAGAAAATATATGTGTTTGTATAATAAATATGAATATAATAAAGTGGCTTAAAAGTTAAATGGAATATAACTGCTTCATTGGAAGTGACTGATTTATGAATAAGAAAAATTCAGCTGTTCTAAACAGGCCTTATCTGTTAAAATATGTCTTAGTTAACTAACTTTTAAGTTTTCCTATGTATGGACCTACCTATTTTACATAGTTATAAACTGTATACAAACTATTATGTATATAATTTAAACATTACTGAATGCAATGTATATTTTAAATTAAAGTATACAAATTCAGTTTCTTAGATTATTAAAAGTTAACTGCTTTTGTTTTTTTATATTTTTTATAATAGAACAAATTACACAGAAAATTTTCTTTTATTTCTTTTCAGAAATGAGTTTACAGTTAACTCGTCAAATGCAGAGGATACTTGCCGCAGATTACAGGCTTACCCATTTGCATGTTTCGGCAACTGCAAATCCTCCTCCCATACAGCCTCAATCGGGTTTTTCTGCTTATCCTCAGAATGCAGAATCGGTAATTTCTAATGATTCCAATAGAAATAACTCAGATGTATTAAATAATAGAGTATTTATGTCAACTCAGTCGTCGTTTGATAATTCTTGTGAAAGTGAAAGTCAAACCTATGAATTTAATAGAGTCCTAAATTTAACTAACAAGAAAAATTGTCAGTCAAACCAAAGTTCTGAAAATTCGTCAGTGATGACAGAAACTACTACTTCACCTCAAGAAAATAAGAAATGTATATCTAGTGAAAATATTATATCAAATAATATGAAAACTAGTAGTTTTGAACCAATTAATAATCAGTCTAAATCTGTAATTAACAAACTACAAAATAATTCTGAAAATCTTAATAAGGAAGGTTCCAATAATATAGACTTTAATTCAGATATATCACTTCCTTCAACCTCAGGTGTAAGTTTATTTTTAAATAATACTTCGAAAATGCAGGAATCTCAAAGAAACAGTTTCGTAGAGAATTCGTCTACTACTCCATCGGTGCTGCCCGAAGATTCGTCGGATTCTTCTTCGGATGAAATTAGTGATAGACATCAAAATAATTTTAACAGACAATCATCCACACATCATAAAAAAATTAATTCACCAAATTTAAGACAGGGAAGAAGAAATCTAATCATTCCAGAAGTTCAGATTGAACCGTCGTCTCCTGAAGAATCCCTAACACCTCCTCCTTCCAGAGAAAGACCAAGATCACCTCCACTGCCAACTATTCTCTCGGGTAACGGTCCCCCGCTTCCAACTTGGGGTCGAATTTCTCCTTATTTGTCGCTTTTCTACGATACCGGTTTTAGATCAAGAATGGGTGAGTACATCTATATAAAATTTCAGTTCTTTTAAAGGAACAAAAGTAATTCTGTTTTGTAATTTATAAAATGTTTTATACTATACTTAACAACTCAGTTTTTGTTTTTATACAAATAGGATCAATTTTAATAGTCAAAATCTCTGATTCTGATATATATATAGTAAAACCTGTTTAAAACAGAACTTGAATAAAATGGAAACCTGCCTAAATGGGAAAAGGAAAAGGGATCACATGAGGATGGCTGGGAACTGAATAATAGAGGTGACAGTCACAATTACTAGACTGATGCAGCAGTCCAAATATTACGTAGGAGATACAATGATCAAAAGCACATAGCACAATTAAACAAAAAATACACTTTAGGGCGGGTAGAACATAAATATGCCCTTTACAATTAGCCAAAATAAAACTGTACAGAATAAAAGCAGATCCCGACATTGGCTTGCAGATATTAGTAACAAAAACTAAGGCCTCCTGAAGTCCTGAGTGAAGAATTGCGATGCTAAGAGACCATGTTATAGAGAGGTTGCCCTCCACACACCCAGTTAGCTGAGCACCTTAATTTGGCGAATAAAGTCATTGAATTTTGTGAAAATGTCTTTGTTGCTGAGAAGAAGACTTGCTGGACATGGCCACACTTCATTCTCCTGCATCACAGCTTGTATCAGTTGTCTTCGTTTGTTCTCGTACAGAGGGCAGCGGAACAGCATGTGGTCACTGTCGTCCCATTCATTAAGCGAGCAATGGCATTGCCCATTCCCTTTGCCGAGAAAACGGGCCAGATAACCTTTAAAGTTTCTGTGGCTCGTCATGATTTGCGTGTGTTCATAGGAGGAGGTGAAGTGGGAAAACTTCGCCCTGTTTGCAAGCAAAGGAAGGAAGCAGTAGGTAGTCCTCCCAGTGCAGCTGCTGTCCCAGTTTCTTTGCCATTGTTGGTGAATATAGCTGAGCAGCTGATTTGCCATCCAACTGTAAGGCACTTTTGAGTATGCGCTGGTATCAAGGTTACTTGTAGCCTTTTTGGCAAGGAAGTCCACATGATCGTTCCCCCTGTTGCCTGAGTGCCCTTTAGTGCAGGCGAGGGTGATAACAATGGATTCATTGAGGACGTTGATAGTGTCTTTTATAATGGGGAGGTTGACATTAAGATTTTGTATCTGGTGCAGGGCTACCTTGCTATCAGTGAAAATGTATACAGCCTTGTTCTTAAAGGTTCTTTGTTCCTTCTTAATGTAGTGCAGGGCCCTTAAAATAGCCAAGGATGCTGCCTGGTTATTAGTGCAATGTTCGTCCATTTTAAAGTAATGCTGGTGAAGGATTTCCTCTGCCCTTCCATACACTACAAATGATCCCCCAGTCCCACTAATTGGCCGGGACCCATCCATGTAGATATGGAGCCCAGAAGGGAGAGGGATAGTACCATTCATCAAGATATCACAGCTGAGACCCAATGCTGGGTGAATCAGGCTGCTGCTATCAATTTTGTCTAGCCCTTTCGCAAGGAGGTATTTGGCCAGATCACCAATGGTGTCCCCATCCACTAGATGATTTATCTTGGTATGAAACTGATTAATGGTGATTTCGTTATAAAGGAGGCGCTTCATGTTATGCCTCAAGTACCTTTCCTGGATATAAAGGTCAATGAGGAGTAGGTTTGAGATGACAAGAAGACTGTCTGTAGGGGCCGTTTTGTATGCCCTGGCAATGTACAAAGCAGAGAGCCTTTGCAAGGAGAGGAGCTTCCTCCGGGTATGAACCCTGTTCGTGCAGTGCCCCCAGACTTCACAGCCGTAGGTGGCTATCTCCTGAGTGACGGTGATATACGTTGTTTTCCTTGCTTTGTACTTAAGCCCCCATTTTTTCCTGCAGATGGTAGCCAGGGCACTGGAGACTGCTGTGGCTTTTCTGTAGATGTAATGGATATGCTCATTCCAAAGTAATTTATGATCTATGATAAGCCCAGGTACTTAATGGACGAGGTGTTCCCGATTCTATGCCCATTGATCCGGATCGAGGGGCCTTTGCTAAGGGGGTTCACCTTGGGGAAGACCATACTTTTACATTTACTGTAGTTTATGAGTCGGTTTACATGCTCACTCCACTGATGCACTTTTGATAAAATTTGGTTCATATTGTCTTGGAGCTTCCCTTGATTCGGGTGTGACATGACAATAACCATATTGTCGGCATACCCTTGGGTCATTGTTGTACGGTGACTCCTCTTGCAACTGTAGAAGGCTGTTGTAAAGAGTGTTCCACAGAAAAGGCCCCGATTTGGAGCCCTGTGGATACCCCCTGTTGATAGACCTCCCATAGATTAGAGTGCCATTGTTGTAGATGGCTGCACTCCAATCCTCCAGATAGCTGCGGAGGATCCTGTATAGGTTACCTGGACAGTTGGAGTTGCTGAGCTGGTATAGTACCTCTGGCCACCAGACATGGTCGAAGGCACCCTTAAAATCTATAGCCACCAAGAGAGTGTGATTCCCGTTTTTCTTTGCAACCTTGATGTAGTCAATTATTAAATATAACTACAAACAAATAATGATTAATGCTATAAATCAGGGGTGTCTAACCTTTTTGTTTCTCTGGGCCGCATTAGAAGAAGTCAAGGAGTTTTGGGCCACCAGCAGTAGCGTGGCGTAGGGGGGCGGCAGGGGCGGCATTTTTTAGGGGGCGACAAAATTTCACTATAAATAATAATAATATCTTGTAAGAATTTGAATCATTTTATCTCATATTTTCGTCCACCTACGACTTGGACTGATTGAAATGAGCACGGCAATAGTGTTACCATCCATCTGGATAGTCCGCGAATCGACTCGCCGTCCGGGGATATCGTGTGCAACCTGTTGACCTTTTTTTATTTTTGTTTTTTGTTTTTTCTTTCTTTGATTGTGCGATTCATTTGTAATCATATACACCTCCAATGTCCAATAGAGCTAGGTCACTTGCGTTACTCCTATCCAAGTCTCCCTAGTCGCTAACTGTAACTGATTTAGAACCGGCATGCACTGCAAATTATTCTTCGCATCGCAAAATGATATACGCATGCGTCAGGAATTCTGTTCGAACAAACCTCACCTGCCGTCCGGGTCGACGATTTTAAAAAGGTGGCAACACTAGCACGGAATTTTTCATTACTTATGATGTGACAAAACTGAATTTTAGTCTTTTAAATTGAGATACCTAAATAAGGGGGCGGTGAAATTTTCCTCCGCCCCGGGCGACTGACACCCGCGCTACGCCACTGGCCACAAGTACTGTACATATAATATATACTTGTGGTTCAATATACGAGTGTATTTAAGGATTAACATGTCTAGATTATAATAATAAGTATTAAAACTTTATCAAGAAAAAGGATATTTTAAAAATTGCTTCTACAAACACTTTCAATTTTTACTTAGAAATAGATAAATCCATTTATTATGAAGGAGACAAAAATTTATTTGAAAAACACAAATATTTGTTTTATTTGAGTCTCTAATTAATAATAAGCAACGAAATACCATTTTAAAGTGCATTTTTATTCAACTAATATAAATAATATGTAGCCCAAAAGTAGCCAAAGCGCCAAATGATATTTTTTACGTCAAACAAAAAAAATAGCCACATTTGGCGCAATGTAGCCAAATCTTGCAACGTTGGAAAAAATACTAAATAAAGCTGGAGTTGTGAATCAAAGGATTATAAACCCAAGTGCAAGGAAAGGAGAGAAAGGACAAAAGATAAAATAGTGAGAAAGGTTGGAAAATTAAGGGTCAACAGAAGATCTATTTAACCTTTCTCACTACTACATCTTTTGTTTTTCTCATCTTTCCCTCCTTTTCCCAAATTTGGATCTATAATCCTTTGAGTCACAACTCCAGCTTTATTTAGTAAGCCTTCCTCATTCACACATTTCCAAGTATTTGAAAATATTTCTTTTCCATTCAAGAATAAAATACGAATAAAGGTTTATGGCTTTGTGAAACTCCTTTTTTGAGTTTATGCCGTTGAAATAGATAAATAATAAAAAAAATTAAAACATTTTGTCAGTTTTGTTTACACCAGGGGTGGCCAACCTTTTTAGCAGGAGGGCCAAATTTCAAAAATAATATTTCCTGCCGGGCCACGCACCTAATTTTTTTTTAATTAAAGTAAACAAGCAAGCGTGCTACACTTTCATCCACGTCGTTGCTTTCCAGTAGGTGAGATCGTGGTCAAACACTTGCCTGATTTAATGTAAAAAAAACACAAAAAATAGGTATATTTATTTTTTTGAAGAAAATAAAACATAACCGAGAATCATTTATTTAATAACCGAGAAACATATTTATTAGACAATTTAAAAATTTGACTTTGTTTTACAGAACTAACAAGTAAGTGCATCAAAATTGACCTGGACTGATGTTGTCGCTACACGCAAACAGTTTTCCAAATGAACATCAGTAATTCGTGTTCTCACTTGTGATTTGATATACTTCATGCGACTAAAAAGTTGTTCACACGCATACGTGTTTCCAAATAGCGTAACCATTGACAGAGCATGATTGTAAAACGCAAGATATTTATCCTTGTCCAAATACGTTTCATAGAACTCTTCCAAACCTTCTTAACTCTTCTAATGTTCATTTGGTGATATTACAATAAAGTTAACATTTATGTTCATTTGACCTAGCTCCGCGGGCCGCAACACGACTCCCGGCGGGCCGCATGTTGGCCACCCCTGGTTTACATGTTTATTGGGCCGCATTGAAACTTGCCTTGGGCCGCGGGTTGGACACCCCTGCTATAAATGTTAAATGTTTAAGCACTAGTTAAGATTGATACAATAATAACTGATAATGATTAAATGTTAATAGAGTGAAAAGAAGGCTTAAAAATGCCTATTTAATCAAGGATAATGATAACCGAAACTCCAATTACACTGTTTTATAATTTAACTTTACATTTGGGATACGATAATTCTGATATTAGATGAACAACAACAATATCCATGTTTACAATAAGTTGATTCTACTGTACTTGTTTCACTAGTTTGGTTTTTATTTTTGCTACAGATGTAACCAAATGCTTAAAAAGACCTCAAGCAGTTAACAGACTTTTTAATATTGTAGAAATCTTGAATCTACATAATTCCAATTCAAAAGCTTATGCCAAATACATCCTATAATACTAATGTATAGTATATAGTGTTAAGGTTAGCTCAGTTAAAATCTTAAATGTGGGGGAAAAGTTTATTGCCTTTTTTTATGAAAATTTTATCAAAATAAAATTCTCAAATTAAGTTTTTTTTAACTTTTTCTGTCTGTGGGCACTAAGAAGGCAATTTTTTTAATCATACCATTATGGATTCCTTCCATTAGGGGCTTTGGAGCCAAGGTCCTAATCAGTTTCATTTCAGCTTCAGCCAAATATTTAATTTTTAAGTGTAGTTATTTGAGATAAGAGTACATTATCAAACTATTTTATTTTAATTTATTTATAATTGTTTTATCAATTTATATCAACGATAAAAATAGATCTTTTGGTCATATATAACTATATGTAACTTTAGTATTATTCTCAGATGTATTAAACTGTAATTAAAGGGCAGGAATCATAGAAAAGAAAATTAGATACCATTAAACAATTAACTAATAAATACTAGTTATGTAGCATTATTATCTCCATTGAAAAATTGTTCATTTTGTGGTGATAATTTTGCTGCATAATTCAGGAAGCCAAATTGTTTTAATTCTGAAGAAAAATTTTTTTTTTTATAAAAACTTCTTAGCTTCAAGTTTTCAAAATGGAATGTATAAAGTTCTATTAATGAAATTTAAAATGCCTTTATCTTTACATTCACTTTGAATATAGTTCTTTCTTAATATATCCTATATGTAGCCATTACTACTGTTTGATTGAGTCTGCATTGTTTGAGAAAGAAAAATTGATTTCTTAGTTTTCGGCAACCTGATGGTATGTACAATTCGTCATCAATTTTTGTACAGCATTTTGGTCCGTCAGTTGGCAAATCGGTAATAAAGTGCACCGTCAAGTTGAAGATGAAAAAACAATTTATCTTTCTTAAACAATGCAGACTCGACCATGCAGTATCAACGGCTATGTATAGGATACGTTAAGAAAGAACTACATTCGAAGTAAGACAAAGATGTTTGGATTTAAAAAATATTCAATTAATAGCATTTGATACATTCCATTTTGGAAAATTGAAGAAAATATGTTCGTAACATATTAACAAAACTAGTGTTGTAACATTTTAATTATTATTTAAAAGCTGCTAAAATATTTTTTTACATTATGGTGGTGTTGATTACAATTAATACACATTAATTTTGTTTTTGTTTAATTCTGTGAAGACATGTCAAGAATATATCTCTGGTAGTATGTTAGTAGAAATATAAACTATTAAAGAATTTTTGATTAGATTTACAAAATTTTTAAAATATTTGCAAGGTGAAAAACTTGTCGTCGGAGAGCATTATTATTAAATTTTTCAGCATACAGTAGATATCTTGCTATTTAATCTAATTGGCTCTTAGAGTTAGAAAGTAATAAGGATCTTTTGTGTTTTAAAGCGAACATTTCAACATACAATTTATCACACATAATGTGTTAAATTAACTTTTTGCAAGAGTCAAATTACTTGGGTATAAATTGATTAAAATTTGATATTTTTTGCAAATCATTAAAAAGAGAATGTTGTTAATAAAATGATAAGCCACTTAATAAAATTTAAAAATAAAGTGAATTAATATTCTAAACTTATTTATTTATTTTTGATTTTAAGGATCATTTATTGGAATACACGAAACTGCCCATCATATCACTCATCGAATTCAATCGTGGGATTTCTCGAAATGTCAGATGCCTTGCATTCGCAATGGTAAGTAAAGTGTAGAATATCTTAAAAATTAATTCTTTAAACAACTGATAAGAATTTAAATCTGTATTTGTTAAAATCATTTAGTGAAAAAGAATAACCACAAATCTTATTAAGAGTAGGGTCCATGAATCTTGGTAGGGTTGCTGTGAGGTACAGTAGCAAGGATGAGCGTATGTGGTATGTGAAGGGTACAATTTATATGATCACTGGTGCATAGTCTGTTTAAATAGTCCAGAGCCCCATTTGGACAATATGTAACCCATAGCCAAGAATTGTAAAATGATTTGTACACTATAAATTTGAATGTAATACAGAATAATAAAATATTTCGTAACACCGTTTCTTCTAAAAGTCGTTCTGACATTCTATAAAATGCATTTTGATAATTGTCGAATATCTAATAATTGGTGAAAAAGCAACTGAAAAGCAGTTATCTTATGGGAGGAAGACCCCCATAACTATTGAAAATTAGCTTTAAATTGAAAACATATTTTAATTGATGAATATTTTATAATTACTTACAGATCAGTTGTTCATAAACGAAAAATTTCTGCATATTAACCAAGATGTAAAATGAATTTGATATATATATAATACCAGATCTCATTATTGGACTTAAACTGAAACTACCAGATTATTTACACTACATTAACACTAATTTTATAATTAAATCATTAATGTTAGAATTTGGCTAAACATAGGAAGTATCCCCACCATCTTATATAAACATTAATAATTAGAAATTAATGTTTAGTTTAATTAAATACAGTCGACCCCCCCTATAAGATAGAGATACGTTCCATTCTCTAGGAATCCGCTTTCTTACGAATCCTTCCAATCACAACCCGACACGTGTCAAGTTTACGGACTACGGCTGTTTGAAAGATTTTCTTCCATAAAATTAATCGATTCTAGACTAATCCGACTCAACATTTCCAAAACACGTATATATTTTTTGGGAATAATCCGTATAAACTACGCTATAAACAAAAAATTGTAGGATTACTTACCGAGTGTCACCATTCGACATTGCCATTGCTCAACATTGTTTTCGTCGCGGAACAGCTCAGCAAAGAGCGGCCGATTTCTAACAACTTATTTTTCTGTGAAAACTTCGTAGAACTTCGGAGACATCATTAATATAAATAATTTTAATCGCCGTTGAATAAGAAATGTTTCTTTCACAAGAAATGTATAAAATTACAGTACTGTATTAGACTTACGGTACCTAATTTACATACTGACAGACGATAGTTAGCGTAAAAATCTCCGTAGCGTGGCGCCACGCTAGACGGCGGAAATTATATATTTAATTATAACAAAGTTACAATAAGTTAATATATAATTATATATACAGTACCTAATTTATATATAATTAATATATAATTATATGTACAGTACCTAATTTATATATAATTTATATAATACTGTCCAGACGATAGAAATCTCTCCGTAGCGTGGCGCTACGGACGGCGGGAAAGTAGTTCGGCTGCCCGATGACGTTTGAGGTGTTTATAGGGAACTTTTACTATTTTTTACGGATACCGGTAGCAATTTTTTCGTAGTTTTATAGGAATCGTAATTATAGGGGGGTCGACTGTATGATAGAAAATGCTGATAGAAAGGTATGATTTGGATTGGAACTCAAATGTAAACAGTGTGACTAAGTAATTTAATTTGTGTTTCATTTTCTTTTTAAGATAAAAGGCTTGAAATTCATTATAGAAGTAATTTTATGAAGAATTTCAAAAAATGTGAATAAAAAATCCTGCATTTCTTAAGGAATGGAGGGGCACATTACTGGTTATGCTAGTTAGACATCATTCTAATTTTCAAGACATTC
Organism: Centruroides sculpturatus; assembly: GCF_000671375.1. NCBI lineage: Eukaryota > Metazoa > Arthropoda > Arachnida > Scorpiones > Buthidae > Centruroides > Centruroides sculpturatus. The sequence continues at coordinate 19,518 of NW_019386396.1, read as the reverse complement.
AGACATACAGTAATTAAAACAAATTTTATATTTGATAAATTAATAGCCCGCTTGCTATATTTTCTACTAAAGATGGCATACAACTAAGCTGCTTGATACAGATACATTAACTGTCCAACTCAATTTTTCTATAGTTAAGTACAGTACCTTTACATTTTCAAACAGTCCTTGATAAAAAGAATACAATTATTATTAATTAAAAATTATGCAAAACTTAGTATTTGTTTCGTAATCTACATGTTTACTTTTGATTGTTTTATCAGCTTATTTTAATAAATAGATTAAAAAATCTACAAATAAATTATTTATATTTTCAGCTAATTGGAATGTGGTCGTACCAAAGTGTAAAATACATAACGATGCAAGCGTAGACATTTCACGCGATGGACAGCTTCTGGCCGCTCTCATTCCTACAACTAACGGACTGAGGCATGCCGTTACATTATCTATATATTCACTTCAGTCTCATAGTTTGGGTCAGTGTTTATACACGTGGAAATTTGGACCGACCGTTATCTCGGTCAGTTTATCTCCTCTCGGTAGATACATCATAGTTGGATTAGGTTCCTCTCGTCTCTATTTATCATCTGCGGAACGAGAAGTAAGATTTTCTTTAATTATTATCGGAACAAAATAGAAATTGTGTTTATTGTCATTCCATAATGCTTAAAATTTTTATTAAGTATGTAAATTTTTTGTACAAAGTATGATCTATAGCTAGTCGTAAGACATTTTTGTGTGTTTCATATTTTATTTCTTGTTGATTGATTTAAAGTTTCTGGAATTAAAAGTATATATTTAAATCTTATTTTATAAATGTTTATATATTCTTTTATAATGAACTATACAAATATTATGAAATTTGGACCAAAGATAGTTAATTAGGCTTGTATTAAATTTAAAAATTAAAAATAAATTATATGATTATTATTAATATACTAGCCCGATGATAATTATTAGTCAAGAACTAGGCATAATAAATAATCAAATGACATGGCTGAATAATTATTATTCAGGCAATATGATTTGATTATTTCTAGAATTTTCTATATTATAAGATTAATTAAAGATTGTAGTTAAATTTATTATTATTACTTTTTTTTTTACAGACGGTTGCTCAGATATTTAAATTAGAATCAAATAATAAATGCAATACATTATTGGTAAGTAAGTTTCTTAAGTAATGTTGACAGGATTTATTATGAAAAAACATATAACATATTGTGTAAATTAATACAATAAACTTTTTTGATTACAAAAGGTTTTAGATTTTTACTTTAGGAAGGATTTAGGTTTTTACTTGTTGAATTCTATTATTTCAAAACACTTGGATCTAATTATCTTAAATTTTAGAAAAGGTTAAGCAAAGATTAACAATTTAAATAAATAATGGAGTTTTTGTAAGGTTTTAGTGACAAATAAAAATTAGTTGCTCTTGTAATTGAAAGATCACTTTTATCTAGAGGCCATTTATGTGCTCTGAAAGTGACCTTTAAAGCAGTTTTGACAGTAAGTAAAAATTTAAGGATTAATAATGACTAAATGCAGTTTTTATCGATAGCTTACTTTTTGGTTTTTTGTTGTTCCAAAATTTCCTGTTAACCTTTAAAAATTGAAGAATTTACTAGTCTCTGGAACAAAATTTCATTTTTGGAAAAATTTTTGCATACAGTGATGCAAATCAGAAGTTTTTTAACACCAAAATGAAAAATCAGGCTGCATGTCTTGGTGTTCCGGGATTTAAATAGAATAAACTAATGAGAGCCGATTAAAAAAGAATGATAATATTGAGCTGCCGAATCAGGGCTCGTGCTAGACCTAAAATATTCTGGGTCATTTTAGCTTGTGGATTGTAGGGATGCGAGTCAAATACAAAGAATTAGTCAAATTTTAAAAATTTATTTTCTTATAGTCATTGATTTTGATTCAAATTTCTTACTTACAATAGCACAAATCTTTATTTAAGGTATAATGAATGAGAATGTTACAAGATAAAAATTTCTTTTTCTCTGACTTTCATACATTCAAATGCTTCTTCTTAGTCTTCAATTTTAATTTTAATCTAAATTACCATCTGCCGAGAAAATTTTTAATAAATTTTTTAACTGAAAGAAATGTAGAGATAAGTTTATCCATACAGTTGTGTTATAATTTTAAATTACACATACATCCAAAGGAGAAATGTGGATAGCGTAGCTAATAAAATATTTGTCTGATAGAGAGTTCAAGTTCTGCTCTAGATCTGTCATTTCTTCCAAATTTCTCTATTTATTTACTAATTAATTAATTAATTTCTAATCATTAGATTGTATTACTATTTTGTAATAAATTTATCTTTATTCTAAAATTATTTAATAAGTAAAATAAATTTTATTTGTAAAACAGACTGTAATTTCTGCTCATTATATATGTTTACCTCATGATTTAATTATGCATTCTTTTCCAAATTCATGGTTCAATGTTTGATATAATGTTATCATAATATTTTATTTAATATTGTTGAGTATCTCATTATTAATGTAATTTACACTATATAATTACAGCATGTACGCAATCTCAGTCAGCAAGGTCTTGGCCAGCAACTACAAGTGAGTTTGAATTCTGTCCGATGGCTACCTCAGCCTGGTCAAGGTCTTATTTATGGAACAAACAGAGGCTGTCTCTGTATCTGTCGACCAGCGTAAGTAATCATTATCTATACATTTTTTTCAGTAGCTAATTACAGTTAGAATTAGTCTGTAAAATCTGTATGCAATTTTATTTTATCAAAAGTTGTTTTTATAACAGCTGATATTTTTCTAAACAGCTTATTGTTCTAAATTGTTCAAAACAGCTGATATTTTTCTAATTATCTTCATTAATACTTTTCTAAAATTTTTAGACTTAAAACTACTGAACACACATGATGGACAAAACAGTAAAAACATGTTCTTTATACTGGCTCTTCACTTAACATCACAATTGTGCCTAAACACACTTTGTGCCTACACACTTTGCGCAATTGGCAATGAATTATGGGAATGTTTTAAAATGACATAAAACTTTATTTTAAGTCGAAAGTTTTGCTATTTTTCAATTTAATTTTTAAAATCTTGTACAGTAACCCCTCATTATATCGCACTTGTCAGGAGACAAAGGAAAGGCATGATATAATAAAAATTCTGGGCTTTACTAAACAGATTATACATTATATCGAATCTCTATCCTCTGTTCTTTCATTAGCAATTATTTCTGATAGCTTAGTTTTACAATAGTGAATTTTATTTGTGGTTATATGGTATTAATTGACCTTTAAGTAAACAGCCATACCACCATTCAAAATTTCATAGAAACTTGTAAATGAGGAGACAGTACTAAAAATCAATAAATAAACTTTTGATATCAAAAGGAAACAAATGATAAGCAAAACAGGAGGATGGATCAATTATTTAGATCTCAATGAATTTATTGTTTCACCTGCAGTGGTAGCTTCGAGGACAATGGTAGGAATAAAAGACCATATTTTGTTGCAAAAAGAAATTCAATGGCAATTGGTAATTTAAAATTTATTGAATCGAGTGCTTATAAAATTTGGGGACAAAAATAAAGCACGATATAATGAAGGGCTACTGAATTTACTATTTTTTTTGCACCTTTTTGAAATTTCCACATCCCACTATATGTAGTGCTAAGGGTAGTAGCAAAAAATATGCTGTCACATACACTTGGAATTATGGATGCTGCATGCCAATTGGCTGCAACAGAATCTTCACTCAAAAATATACATCGTCCTAGTACTCTATTGAGAAAGTATTCTGCGATTCTAACAGAAGGCGATTTAATGCCATGAACAGTAACAGAGGTGATTGAATTGCTTCAAAATCACACTAAGTAGAGAGCCAGCATTAGAATGTGTGGTGTGCAAATTTTGAAACAAATTTATTTTTTAGAATGTATGGAAGATATTCTGCATCTACTGTATGTTCTGAAGTATGAAACAATATTTGCAGAAATACTAATGTCTTTCTTAGTTACTATACTTCATTCTGATATAAATACACAGAATGTCTTAAATTTAACACACAAAACAAACCGAGCGCAAAGTACACATTGTATTGAACTTATATTCTTAATGTATACCAATTTCTGGAACATTGAATATATTTAACAGTGTAAGATCTTTTTTTAATTAAAATACTGGCGTATATTTTTGATTTTCTTCTATTTTTAGATTATAAAATATATATTGATGCAATGAAATAAAAGTCAAACATTCTAAGGTCGGTTTGGGATTTTTAAAGTAAATTTTGAACAGAGGCAATTTGTGATTGTTACGGGTAGATTTTCATTTTTATCCTAATGTGCTACTAAAAATTGAACATCTTCAAAGACTGAATTTTATATTGCCGACTGCATAATATTTCTTAGAATTGAATATTTTTCTTTCTACCAGAACTCCTTTAGACAAAGAACAGATCTTGTTGGAAAACCCTCCAGTGGGTCAGACTACAAGTTCTCCCGGAGAATCCGTTCAGCAGACATCTCAGGTCCCGAGCATGCTTTCGACTGCCACACAAACCATCCATCCGCAGACCCACACGACGGGAACGCAGACTGCCATCAACAGTAATCCTCTGGTCGACGTAAACGAAGTGTGAAAATTGGGTTGACCATGTGGTGTAACTATTCGATTATTATAGGAGCTGTGGTTAATTATTATAATGTGTAATATTTCATATAATGTAAATAAACGAAAATGATTGTTTCGAGATGTCGCGAGTCCCCGATTAGAACTTTATTAAATTTTATAGAACGTCCAATAATTTAGGTTTTTGTACCTACGTTACACAAAATTGTTTCAATTATTTAAATAATCGATAGTATTGTTTATTTTATAAATAAATTTCCTCACTTAACATACCGGGTATTTTTATGCAAACATTTAATTGTTTTATATTCGGTTTGGTTCTCCAGTTTTCTAGTTTCTTTTAATTTATACACACATTTCAATTCACATCAGTGTACTTCAATTTAGTGCCATACCATTTTTTCATCTCCAAAATTGCTACTAGAGGACGTTGACAGTATTAATTCGTATTTACTCTTTGTTATCGTGGATGTAAATTTGAGTTTGTTACTGGCAAACCATATCACTTTTAATGTGCTTTTAATACAAAACCATGCATTTAGTAGTTTATGGATATTAGAGAGTATTCTCTAATATTTTGTGAATAAGATATATTTGCAAGTAATCGTTGGCACTATATTGAAGTTTGATCATACGTATTTGAGTTCTATTTTTCCACAACAGACATTCATCACAATAGAAATTATTTTCTGTTTAATAAAGACTAGTTCATATTTCATGAAAATGGAAGAGGAAAAAAATTACACTAATTGCTTTAGTGTGCATTACTTGTGACATATTTCTGTTCTATTTTGGTTTATGGAAGAGCTCTTATCTTTTCCTACTTCATAAACCACACTTGTTTGTATTGTTAAGAAAATCAATAAAGCAAATATTTATTGACACTTAAATTAATATTTATTCAAACGTAACATACAAAACTTCATAAAATAGCAAATGTATTTTGGAATCGATTTCTTATCAGTTAGAGAAGGAAGAATATTACAAATTTATTAAAAACACATCGTGAATAAAAGTGCGTCCAATCCATCATAATTTAAACTTAGTATAAAACAAAGAAAAATGTACGAATGCTTATGCGAAGAGAAAATCTGTTCTCTCTTCCATTCTCACAAAGTATGAACTTCTATTGATTGGCATTGAATTATTTGGCACAGAGAAGTAAAATTATCAATAAGTCAATTTATTTTTACGATAAGCAAAAATTGCAGCCTATTTTATATTGTGCCAAAAGTGTCTGTCAATATGCCACTTTCGGTTCTGCCTCTGCTCGATAAGTTGTCCACTTCGGCGTGTTTATATTTAAATCTCTTCAGGAGCGTGTACAATCGTTCAAGTGTAATATTGTAACTAACTATGTTGCCATTTGGTTTTAGACGTTTGACTGGATGGCCAGCCTTAAGGCAATACTAACAATGGCCTTCAGAATCCGTTATTTGCTGCCAATGACGGCAACTAACTAGTTCTAAAGACCGTCATAAGTAGTACCGTAAGATTGTATATAGTTGACTGGACGGCCAATGTATAGTACATATTTACATTATGGATAATCCTTCCAGTCTCACTCCAGGAAATTCATTAGAAAGAATATTTTAATAATAACTGGCACTAATTACATAACAACCCATGCATTTCCTTACGCGTGTGGCAATATAAAAATTTCAAATGCTATAATCGTCGAAAACAAGTAAAAATGCCAAACTGTACTTGATGACTTTACACCAAACCTTAATCTTTGTATAATTTCAATCAATCTTCTTAATTTACTATAATATTGGCTTAATCTATTGCATTATTAGAGTGCATATCAAGACAATATTAGTAAATTAGTTTTGACTATTCTAATTATATTTCTAAACATGCAGTTAACTAATTTATCTAAAGCTTCTAGCTTTTCTATATTTACCAAGTTTTTGTGTCACCATTACATTTAACAACTTTAATGACTTATGTTAAATGTAATGATGACATAAGAACTCTAGTGTAGTTAACTACTGCCCATTTCTAGACGGTAGCATGTGTTTTGTAGTGTTGCCATGCTAATATTTGAAAAATAAAATTTTTTTTTAATTGAAATTACAAAGTAAAATAGTCTTTGAATTTTGAAAAAGGTAAATAATGCGTGTCCTGTTTTTACATTTCTTTTATCTACATTTATTTGTACACATTGAATCATAACTGCTAATTCTTCAAACGAAAAACTTAGACATTTCCAATGGAGCGCTTGGAATAATTGTTCCATCTAGCATTCAACCTTCCCGAGGAGCCGGATTGCCAAGAAGTAATTCTCGTTGGAGTCGGAATCCATTCAGAATCTTCGCGACTTTTACAGTGGTCAGAACAAACTTCTGCATAATGGTTAAAATCAAACATATTTTAGAATAGATTTGATCTAAAAGATTTAATTTCATATTACATGCCTTGCTGGAAAACATTATCAAACAAAAACGTACTCTACAAATATTTGTACGGTTGCGAATGAACAGAGATTGCGAAAAATTAATAAAAAGGAACCGAAGAACCCCACAAAATATTCATCTTAATGCTTTTATGGGGCTCTTTTGATCAAATACCATGAAATTATATTAATTTTTATTACAATCGAAAGGAAGCTCTAAAAATTTTCTCAATCTTTTAGTAAAAAAAAAATTAAGGACTGTTTTTTAAATATAATATACAGTGTGCGCATAAAACCTGAACACACATTTTTAATAAATGACATTTTTGATATGGTTCCCTTCACTTTTCTGGTCTTAATTCCTTTAATTACATCTGGGAGATGTTAAAAGAGACAGTTTATTTGGTAAAAATTGAATCCAAGTCATCCAAAACAATGTGCTAGGATTGACAGATACTACATTGTATTTGTGTAAATATCAGAATTTGGAAGTTACATTGAAAATATATTTGCACGTCCAGACTTAAATCCGCATGCCTTTTATAAAACGGTTTGTCTGGTTTATAAACTATGTAGCTTGTTTGAAAAATTAGCATCTGCAATTATTACAAATGATTTAACTCCATTTTTACTATTTGTGCAGCAAATCTTTTAGCATGTATAGTTTACACAAGAAACATCACTGTGCCATCCCTCACAGATAAGCATGCAAAATTCGATTGTTGTGGAAACAGTTCACTTTTTGCATTTAATCCAATTATTTGAAATAATTGGATTAAAAATTATGTAAATGTTATTTTTATTAGTTTAATAATGCACAATTTTTTAATTAATTACTACACTCATTAAATCTTTCGATGATGATTATTTCTCGTAAGTAGAATAAGTCAAACTTCTAAGAGTGGAGCAGTAGAGCTTGATTCAACCGACGATGTGGATAAAATAGCAAAAATTAATGCTAATTTCATAGTACATAGAGTTTGGGTCCTAAATGTTTAAATTGGATGATTCATATAAAGAATTTTCTGACACCTGTTTCTGCTAAAAAAAAAACATTGTTTAGAGCATCTTGGCATATTGAAATGTCTACATTGATGCAACAGTGTCAAAATGAGCCAAAATAGCTACTAATGATAGTTCTGGTACACTGAAACTAAATTTAGTAGCGTTTACGATATCAATTGAGAACAAAGGTTACTATGGTAACGAGGCTTTACCATTTCCCCCATTAAAGTAATGGACTCGTTAACACGTACACCCCAGCAACAATGCTGGGAACACAAGCTGCAATTCTGTCTGCCACCCCGCAACTTAACAGTTGTAATGTCGGTTAAATATCTTGCAACAGTAAAAACTAGCCTCAAAGCAAAAGCATTATATCCTTACTATTGTACTGTATGCCCATTAATTCAAACCACCACCCATCTCAATTAGTTTAATCCATTAGTATCTATAGTTACTAAATTAATTTTACTCATTTCTCATCATTTGTACAAGGCTATAGAAGAAAAATGTGCAACTTTAGACCGGTGAAGTAACTATAACAAAGGAAACCAAGTTAACTGCTTGTCCTTTAATGTCTTGTAAACACAGTAAGGAACAGTCTTTTTCTAGTCTAAAGATGGACAGAAAAAACCTTTATTCCTGTTGATACTACTGTCAATTATGGATCAAAGATATATGTGAATCAGCTAAGATGTAATTACAATCGCACATCTCGCCCTTTCGTCGGTCTCTGCATTTTGCAGGTAGCCAGAATTAGTTTGTAATATTTTTGAAAAATGTCAAAATGTACAATGTATTTATCTGTAGAACCATTTGAAACTCTCTGTTTCTCCTTCCCTGTGACTAAATCTAAACTTTATTATTTAACATGTTAGTTTTTAAAAGTTATATTTATCTTAAAATCATTTTTAGTATACGCTGATATGACCACATGTACAATCGTAACACTAAACGACTTCGCATGCCCTTTGAAATAGGTCTGCATCTCAATTCATTTCTTATATTTAAATTAAAATCAAAAACTCATTCCGCGTTTTATCCTTTTTCATTTCTTCATTTATCAATAGATACTGGAAAGTGATTGAACTTGTTCCTTGTGTTAGTCAGTTCAATCTACTCATACACCCGTGTGCAACTTGGGAGTTCTAAGATGCTGAAAACATCCATAGTTCTATGGAAGATTCTCTATGGTATTTGCTGCAGTCCCAGCCATAGAGAATCCTTCACATGTAAAATGTACCAATCTGATCAATAATAACTGATCAGATAGCAGTTATAAAATTTTAACTTTATTCATAAATTGACCTAAACAAAACATGTTTTGTGATATCGTATGAGATGGAAATTATCATGGCATTTTTATCCCCCCACCTAAAAGTGTGATGTAATAAATGTAAGATTTGTTTGTAGACAAGCGTGTGTTTATTTCAACCTACAAATTCTAGTATTACTGGAGCTTTAAAATCCTGAAATATGCATTATGCATGCTAAATTGAATATAAATCCAGTTCTTATTTATAATGGATGTTTCTCCATTCTAGCCAATTTACCTATCGAATAGGACTAACTGTATATAATTAAGATTTAATGATATCAATAAAGTTAAATATACTATTGGGAGATTTGTTTGAAAGATACTGACCTCAATTCTAATTATAATTTCATAAAAATTAGTTTGTAGACTTGTGGAGATTTGAAGTAAATTTTTGTAATGACACTTCTTGCAAATTAGCCATCGTTCTCCATTTCTCATTTATGGTTGTCAATCCCAATACAGATCAGGTTCGCCTAGCTGCATAACTTTAATATGCTGACGTCACGCACACAGTTTTGATTATTTAAGTATGTAAAATTCTGATTAAGATTAGCCAAAATATTTTGCTAGTTATCTTAAAAAAAGGCAGCAAGATGTTTAATTTCAAAATTGATTTTATTCTTTCAAAGATTATAAAAAAAAAAAAAAAAAAAACTGCATGCTAGACTTAAAGATCTCAAGTGCTAGGTGCAGCTCCTTAATATAGATCGGTTCATTCTCTGCTTTGACAGAATAAATAAAAACTTAAGTGACTTTGTAAAGTACACAAACATAAATGACAATTCTTTTGATTTAAATAACTGATCATTTTATTTAATATTTTAAGCCATGGTTGCCAGTTTTGTAATGGCATAAATGCAGTTATGCTAATATCAAAACAATGTTTGATGTTTTTGTAACCGAACGAACACAAGATTATGGTTTTGGAGACCACGGAGTGGATTGTCAATTTTATTTGACTTGTATCAAACTGAAGTGAAATAAATTTACAAATGCATTTTTTCCAAACACATACATTTGTATTTTAAAACAAATATGTAATGAGACAAAAAGAATAAAAATGTTCCTTGTACAAAATCAAACGTTAAAAATGTGGATTCTTTCTTGCATACGTAATCGAGACGGTGAATGTACTTAAATGTGGTGGAATTAATGTGTTGTGGAGGACGACGGACCTTCGGCTGAATCGAGGAATTCAAAGAAATATGAAATTCTGGCCTCCCTTTACATTGTTCTCATTGGTACTAAATATTAATGCTATTAATAACCTCTTAGACCGTTATAAACTTTAGTCTTAGATTCTTCATTTAGTATCTTACGCACGGCTGAAAATGAGCATTGGTCACTTAGCATAATTAATTACAAATTTAATTGTTAAAAAATAAGCAGAGTAATTTGTTATTACCTTCTTTCGCTTCATTATCTAATTCCCCCTTGGGAAAATCTACGTCAAATGTTATGTATAAAGTACCATGAAGATTGTTGTTTTCGTAATTCGGCATTCCTTCTCCCTTCTTCCTTATTCTTGCTCCTGGCCATGTAATTTTATCGCGAGAAATTTGCACCTAAACACAGAAACAAAAATTTTTTTACTTTTGTCAATTTTGAGTAACTAAAAATAAATTACATACTTTGTGCCCGTCTAAATGAACTATTTCCATCTTGAATCCATTGAGTGCATCGGTTAAAGAAATTGTGACATTTGTATAAAGATCATCTTCTTTTCTTTCAAATATGGAATGCCTTAAAAAAATAAATATTTTAAAATACTTCCAACACATTACTAAAAGTACAAAACTGACTTTTTTTTAATAAATTTCATTCTTACGGTAATGTTTTTATCCTAACCCTTAAATCGCCAGGTTCTCCATCAATATGAGGTTCTCCTATTAAAAATAAAATTATATATACATAAAGTTTAATAGATGATGAATTTAATTTTAGTAGAGTCTCAACAATTTGAAGTTCCACATAGTCTTAGACACTACCACTTTTGAGTCGACGTACTGTACGCATGCTTGACTGAAACGTGTAAAAATTTATATATTTGGGTAATTCAAATTAAGCATGTGATGAGATGGCACAATGAAATTGTAAGCACGTCTAAAAGTCTGATGTTGGCTTTCAATTTCTTGCATTTATGAAATGTTATGGTTGATGCTTGGGGTGTCATCATGTATTTTAAGCACAATACATCATCATTACTAAAGTGATTTTTAATATAATATAACAGATGTAATGTTATTACTGTTTTTCACTGTATACATGTTCTGTAAACTTGGAGTTTTTGTTGCTTGAGATTAGATTATGTCATTCCTGATCAAACTGTTGAGAATCTACTGCAATTAGTTTATATATATATAAAAAATATAAAAATTATTTAAAATTATCTTTACTAGAATGTAATATATATATATATATTACATTCTAGTAAAGATAATTTTAAATAATTTTTTTCTTTCACAATGTAATTATATAGAAGACAATAGTAAAAAAAAATTGATAAATCTGTATCACTACTTGGAAAAGTAAATGAAAATCTGAGCTGTAGCTTTATGTCTACTGCTTCTAAGAAACAAAGAGCTCACAGTTTTCTACTATTGGAAGATTTACAGTGATTAATTAAATTACTTATTACGACTCAAAGTATAGGTACAAACAACTCTGGCTATCATTTCTCTATTTAATAGGCTGAAATCTTTTTTATTATTGAAACTAAATTCAATAACAACTCAAACTGATCAGAGCTCAAACTGACAATTTTTTCACAGTGTCCACCAAGTACTTTTTTGTTTTTCTTACGGCAGACCAAATTAAGCCAAAAGCTGTTATTTTATATTATAATTAAAAATATTTATTCTTTAAAGATTTTCAATTCGAATTTCATAATGGCGGATATGTGGATGCATCTAGTCTCAGATTTTAATTAGTATGTAGTATCTTAATAGATTTTGACATTGCAAGAGTAAGGGATTATTTACAATTTTTAAAAATAAGTTAAAAAGCCTCTCATATATCATCTCATTTTAAAATATAAAAAAAACTTATAATCACCTTCGGCTACAAATCTCTGTTCTTGTTCATCCCTCATTCCTGGTTCAACTTCTATTTCTAATAACCTTTCTTCATTTACAAGTCTAGTAAGAAAAATTTATATTTTGGATTAATAATAATAATTTGTGTTGTTGATGAAATGCATAATACTTTGCTTATTTAGCATTGCCTAATGCTATACTGGACAAAGGTCATTGGTCCAGCATTAGCATTAAGCATAACTATAGAATAAGCTATTAATATGTTTAGTATAGCAATTTTCTGTAATGTGATGTATGTGTTACTGAAAAACATTAATGTTTCTAGACTTTTGTGTATGTTGAATGTTGCCTGTGCAAGAAAGCACATGCAACATTCAACAAGAAAGAATTATAGACACAGTAAGTACCTCCTTATCCATTTTCTATTGATGCTTTACGTTATGGGTATGTTCTGAGTATTTACTAATTTTTTCAGTGTATGTATTTTGTAGTTTGTTGATGTTTTGAATGCCATGTTTATGATAAAGTGAGTTTGTTTATTTTGTCAATGAATATGTCTGGTCTGTGGTGACGGATTGTTTTGTCCGTGATTAGTCTTGTAATTCTGTCTGTCATAGTATATATTTTTTTCTATGACTGTGTGAGTAGTGTACTTTAGTATAGTTGCTAGGTTTATAGTAATTTAGTTTATTTGCAAACTTTCGATATGTAAGTGGATTTTACTGTATTAAATGTACCATTCTTGCAAAACTTTTCATTACATGATATAGGAAATACAGTAACTCTTCCATAGCCAAACTAATGTGAGCAGGAGTGATTTGCATAAGGGAGTGTGATAATTTTTAAATAAGACTAACACATATGCCTTATGCATGTATAAAAAAAATATTTATTTTGACTTTGATACTTATTTTTGACAATTACAATTAATAGTTTAATGGTATTAAATTAATATTAAAATAATAAAATTTCTGAATTTATTTAAAAAGTTAATGTAAAAAAAAGTAAACTTACTTTACATTAGGACACTCATCACACACAGTTTGTTGCATCATTTGAAACCTTCCCGGTCCTAACTGTCTTGTAACCATCTCTTGTCTGCAATTGCATTTTCGGGTTCCGCTAGCAGATTTCATTACTGGTTTATTCCTAATAACCTAAATTTGAATTCACTTTTAAAAGATAACCTTAACAAGCTTAATTTTTATAATCATATAGAGCAATTAAAATACAGAAAATTCTATCTAAAAACTTTCTTTAGTATTTACTTTACCTCAACAAAATTTCCAGAGTATAATTCTTCTAGTGTTACCCAGAGATTCATAACCAGATCAGCTCCTCTTGGAATCTCTTGGGAATCTGAACGTTGTGAACCACCAAAGAAGGCAAAATCGCCAAAGAAACTATAAAAAAAAGTAAGATAAATAAATATAAAAATGAAATATTTTTATTTGAACTTTCCTATCACAACGTATACATTACAAATGTCACATATAACAAAGTTAATTGAAGTATTAGAAATGTTATACTAGGCTGTCCCATAGATTTGGCTATTTAACACATGATTAGAACAACACATCATATATAGAATGGAAACAAACTTTATTCAGCAAAACATAAACCATTATACCGAATAACTTTTACTATATGTCAGCTAATAAAGTGATTTGCCTACAATATCAGTCCTTCGTCTTAGAGGCAAAAAACTCAGAATATCCTGTTAATGTCTGTTTCCATATCAAACTGCCACCCTTGCAGGAAATGCTGTGAACTCTGGAACAATCCATAACTGAAGAGCTCTTTCCCAAAATAAGTTTAGTNTTTCCTACCACAACATATACATTACAAATGTCACATATAACAAAGTTAATTGAAGTATTAGAAATGTTATACTAGGCTGTCACATAGATTTGGCTATTTAATACATGATTAGAACAGCACACCATATATAGAATGGAAACAAACTTTATTCAGCAAAATATAAACCATTACACCGAATAACTTTTACCAATATGTCAGCTAGTAGTGTGAATTGCCTACAATATCGGTCCTTAGTCTCAGAGGCAGAATATCCTGTTAATGTCTGCTTCCTTATCAAACTGCCACCCTTGCAGGAAATGCTGCAAACTCTGGAACAACCCATAACTGAAGAGCTCTTTCCCAAAATAAGTTTAATTCATTTTGTAAAGTTTTCAGGAGAGCAAATAAACTAGCACGTACTGGAAAAGTAAATGAAAATCTGAGCTGTAGCTTTATGTCTACTGCTTCTAAGAAACAAAGAGCTCACAGTTTTCTACTATTGGAAGATTTACAGTGATTAATTAAATTACTTATTACGACTCAAAGTATAGGTACAAACAACTCTGGCTATCATTTCTCTATTTAATAGGCTGAAATCTTTTTTATTATTGAAACTAAATTCAATAACAACTCAAACTGATCAGAGCTCAAACTGACAATTTTTTCACAGTGTCCACCAAGTACTTTTTTGTTTTTCTTACGGCAGACCAAATTAAGCCAAAAGCTGTTATTTTATATTATAATTAAAAATAACAGCTTTTGGCTTAANTAGACTGTTTTGTTCCTAGTGATTGGACATGATGGAAGTTTGAAGACAATTTAGTTTCTTCTACACTTTTTATATTGTGAAATATACCGTCTGTCTTTTTAATTCAAATTACGCATAGACATTTATTTTGTCCGTCCTCTAATTCTTTTAAATGCTCTACTTATTCTCGTTCTTGATTGGAAACGTCAGTTGGAAGACAAATCTCGCCAGAATTCACTTTTAATAAAATATACTTTACTTTTTTGCTTTCAGTAACTTCCACTTTTCAGACTCAATACAAGTCATTCAATCCCAACTGAATTTTCCTGCTTTAGAAAATCATTTAATTCAACAGATTATATATTTTTTTTGATATTTTAATAGTTTCATCATCATAAAATGCTAACTCTATTGCAAAGTTAGGTTACCATTCTGCATCATATTGCTATGTTTTGCCATTCTTTTTAGCTTTTGATATTTAGGGATAACAGTTTAAATCTTCACATCACTAAAGAAGGTTTTCTATGGTCTCGCAATTTTTCGGTATCTTACAGCAAAGCCTTCAAAAGTTACGAGAGAATTCTCACCAGATGACATTCTTAAAATATGATCAGCAAATGCTAATTTTCTTGCTTCAAAAGTAAGCAATAGTAAAGGGTTAGTCTTAGTTTTTCTCCAGATTTCATTTGGAATCTTTCTATCCAGCTAATCTTTTAGTATGCAGCAGTAGAACCAGCAATCAACAGCATTGATTTTCCTCTGAAGTTTTTGTAACCATACAACAGCAGAGGCCAGATGTATCTTCAAAATCCTTTACCAGTGATGGTAAACCTCATGTAATATCTCCTCTATTCTTAGCAAATTATTCTTTCTATAGTAATTCTCACTGTTTTAACTCTTCATTAACCATTCTAATTTTTACTCTTATGATATGAACTTCATACAATTACATAAGAAAAATTGTAATTTTGTATAATGTAGTAAGATATTGAAGAATGACTAGTACACACTTAATAGAACAAAATAATTTTGTCAATAAACATTTGTGACTGATAAAATCAAATGCTCAATTCAAAATTCTTTTATTATGGTTTGATATTTAAAGGATATAAACTCATTTGCGTTCTTTACTTATGTTCCATGTCTCCGAACATTTCATAAGCATGGGACACAATTAAAGAATGCAAATGAAATTAACATATATTCTTTAAATTATATGTATACACCACCACTGTTTTGATTCTCCAATCAGCTGCTGGTAGTGAAAGTTTGTGACCAATCTTAAATATTGTACAAGTATGCTTACTCTAAATACTCTTTCAAAATTGGCAGAGACACATACGATGCCAAAAAAATGTATAAAACTAATAAAAGAAACAGTCTTTTGACATTATGTACTTTAATCATTTCATAAAAGCAGCCGTACTAGTATTTTTGACACTATCAATGTCATCTTCGGAAAAAGAATTTATATATAAATTCTTAATGATGATGTTCGGTTCATAATGTTTAAAATTCTTTCATATTAAGATTTTATTCTTTCATTTTCCTTATGTCTGATTATTCGAATACATGCTCTTTTTAAGACTATATCGATGTATTTTTTAAAATAACTTTTATATCTAGATTTCATATACATTTTTCTTCACCCGAAGATGACAACGATACAGTATCAAAAGTATTAACATGGCTGCTTTTATGAAATTATTATAGTAACACCAAAAGATGGTGTTTCTTTTATTTATTAGACATACATACACTTCCATCATGAAAGGACCAGCTAACACTGTATTAGCAACCGTCACTCCAACCTCCACATAGATACACATTTCAACTGAACACATCTCCTACATAGCCTTAGATATCTAGAACAGTTAAAAATTTACAAATCCATAAGAAAAAAAATACTGCTATAAACTTTTGCAATGTAGATTCCTTCCCCTGCATGGAAGTCAATTTACGAATTTTAATTTTACAACCCTCTCGCTTTCGTCTCTCTCTTACGTCACCCTTCTTAATACGTGGACGGAAATCCCCTTACTTTTAACAGCCGCACACAAACTACGGTCAGTTGGCCATACAACGACCATTTAACCCGACCGAAAGCACTTTCTTTTGTGTAAAATCGTGCCAGGGATCGGTTTCATTTGCTTTGTTTACATACACTTGGCAGCACAGCTCAGAAAAAATCACTCGGTCTTTCCTTACGAGTCGGTCGGGAACCGAACCTTCTTCACTATCGGCGACCATCGTCAACTAATCCGTCCAACCTGTTTTAGCCCCTTCACTCCTCGCCCGGTAGATATCGACATCTCGGTTTCGACACTGCACCTCGGTTACCTTCTAACGTATGTAATTAAAGTAATGGGCGTTTGTCTGTGTTGTTGTAAAGATGCACATGACATACAGCATAAATAAAGAACATAACAGACAATAAACATGTAAAACAGGATAAATATACATTGACCAACAGGCAAAAGATTATTTCTGTAATGAATAAGCATTTAACCTTTTAATTTTTGATTTTATACACTATTATTATATGAATTAGACAAATTCTAATACATTTAATATTAAAGCTAAGTTAGAATGATTGAGAAGTAACTGAATGAATGAAAATTTATATATATTAGACTTAAACTTATTTTAATATAAATTAATTGATTTAAATATAAGGATTTACCCAGCTAAAACGTGGAAAACTATTGTTAGTAGCTGAAGACCTATCAACCACATCCAGTAACTGGAACCCATGTTAGATGCTAAAGACCTGCTTTGAGAATAAAGACAGTCATCATTAACAATGGCGCCCTCTGGCGTCGCGATATATATATTTTTAAATTATTTTTTTTATTTTCATCGTTAAAAATGAAATTTTATTAAAAGATTTTTAGAAATATTTAATGTCAAATAATTAAAATATATTTAATAATTTCTAAAACGTTCTAGAAGAAAGTTGTTATAAATTATATATTTTATATTGGAAAATTCTAGAGTATAATCTAGGTACTCTAGAAAATTCATTACGTAAACGATACCTAGCGATAACAATATCTGTAGGATTAGGATTAGGATTCTATATTTATATGATTGAAGGGCAACGAAGAAAAGTTCGTCACTTGGCTTCGTTGCAAGACCGGCGCAACACGATACCACGCCTACCAATGCTACGACAGTATTATGAAGTGGTGTCGAGACAATAGATTTCTGTAGGAGAAATGCCATCTAAGAAAGAAAAACGGACATCCACATAAAACAAAATTCCTTATAAAAATTCAACATTGGCTCCACAACGAATGAATCGTCGATTGGATGATCTGATTGATTCAATTTTATTGCTAAAAATTCCCGAAAAGAAATTTATTAAATAATTGCATTTTGGATTAATCATTCTAAAATTAATAAACTTTTAATTTTTTAAGATATATTGGTGTTGTGTTCATTCATTTTTGTACTGTATTATCATTGGCTGTTCGCCGTTGATGAATGGGATAAGGAAATGCAATACGAAGGCGGCGTAGCAAAGGGATGCTTCTTCGAATAATTTTTTTATAGGAAACTCTTGTGAAAAAAAAATGGGCAATTGTCTGGGTTTCCCACCAACAGGGACCCCAAATCGATTATTTATAAAAGAAAAATCTTTCACTCAGAAAACTTTCACGAAATAAAAAATGTCTGAAGTCAACACTGTACATAGAGCACTTTATAATAGTCTGGGCTTCACGAAGCTATAACTCATCACTGATGAAACTCATCCCTGGATTTTAGACACGCTAAAGAATATCCGAAAATCTTTAACTAATCAGCCCGTCGATGGAGCTCAAACCTAAAACTAACTGCCAGTGACATTTGTGGTATACTCAAGTATCTACTTTAACACAGAAATCGGATCTCACAGATCTTGTGCCAATTAAGTGATAGAGAGTTCAATTCAAGATCATGTACCCCCNGACAAAGTAACTTTATACATGATCTTAATAATTTCTGAAATTCTTTTGTTTTCTGTAAAAATAAAATAAAAATAATATAGATATATTTTTTTAAATTTTTAATAAAATATAATATAATGCAGGAAACTAAAGAAAACAATAATTTAGAAAAAAATGTTTAATAAAATCTTAGATAATACATATGTATAAGGAATTATATTATTACTGTATACAATTTTCCACATTTACTTGATTATCACACCATAATTTTAGCATCGTTTCCATCTCAGCGATAATACTGTGTCGTTTACGAATGATGCTTGAATTTAAAGATTGAGCATTTTTTAGAGCATTTTTTATTCTGACCGTCGATTCCAGTAGATCAAACTTCTTTGCCAATTCACAAATTTTCATTTTTTTTTAAATCGAAGTCTTTAATAATGTTAACTTTACATTCCAAAGATAAAGTTTATCTTTTCTTGTTTGATGTAGAAGAATCAGTTCTACTTCGTTCAGATGACATAGTAGAGTCTTTCAAGTCTCCGCAGATATAACAAACACAGAAGTAAATAACACAAAATAAATTGTAGCTATGTGTGGATTCCGCGCGACACGTCCGAACATTTAAGCGAAACAATAGTGTGGGGAAAGTGAGTAATCA
>NW_019386395.1:57475-57861 GCF_000671375.1 Centruroides sculpturatus | reverse complement strand
AGGAAGTTTCTATTTTGGCGGGAAATTTTCAATTTTATGCTTCGGAAAACTTGCTTATTTGTCTAAATAGCATCAAATAACAAAAATAAGTGAAAATAGCGCTGAAAAACCATGAAAATAATGATTTTTTAGCATTTGTTTACATTATAGATTCTGATTGGTATAGTCGAATTTGAATCAATCTTTTCTAAAAAGATGCTTATTCGTCAACCTAATGTCATTCAAACTAGAAAAAACTAACCAGAGTTTAATAAAGGAATGTACAAAAAGCTATAACAACCAATAATTTACAATATCTCTCCACAGACAAAGAATAGAAAAAATTTTTTTCGCATCAAATTTATTATTAAGTTGGACCAAGAAAATTAATACTGTAGTTGGAATAG
>NW_019386395.1:48372-56596 GCF_000671375.1 Centruroides sculpturatus | reverse complement strand
TACTCAATGCACCTGGTGTAATTCTGAGTCTGTCGATTTTTTACCTATTACAGAACCGTCAAGGTTTAGCAAGTTTGTGTGATTCACTTGATATTAAACGGATATTCCAGTGCGGTTCTCTCCTTGAATTTAGAATGAACATAAATAATGTCAATAAAAAAGACTTATATAAACTGTATAATTATTTCATCAAGATTACAGAAATGTTAATAAACTAAAGTCAACAGTTTCATTGTTTATTATTATTACGTAAATGTTAACATTTTCTGTATTGTCATCCTTGACGTTACTGATTGTGATTATTTGGAATGTGTATATTTGAAATCAATTGTCAAATAAGAGTATAAGTCTAATAATAATTTGGAAACTGTTGCAAGTTTTTTGTAACCCTTTCATTAACAAATGTACCACCCCCTGTAACAGGGAAATTACCCTTTTTGTTAATAAATGATTGATATTTAGTGATTATGTGCATTCCTTGCAAGGAATGCAGATAATCACTATTTGTTACTATGTTACACTATGTTACTTGAGTTTTTCTTGTTTAAAAATAAACTTTATTGATTTTTTGTCTTTATTATATTTTGAAATTTAAATGCAATTTTTTATATTATTTATATTGCAATAGCGCTGTGAATTTAAATGCTAAACAGTGCTATGACACTGCAACTTTGGCCTCAAGATGGCATCCACGCGTTGGAGTGGCCATACTCTGTTTATATAGGGCTCTACTGGCGGCTAATTACAGAACGATTTCGTATCCGTAGTTCTGTTTTTTTACCACGAGATGGCGATACTTAGTGACGTCAAGAAGCTAGTAGACAAGCGTAATTGTCATTTTCGGTCGGTTGTGACGTCACTGAATCACGTGACGTCACGCAGTCGATGTAAATACACTATGGTTCGAAAGTGAATAGGGGCGTGGTATCTAATCGCCATTTTGTTTTATCATTGTCGAATTAAAAAAATATAAGTGAAACAGAAGGAACAGAGTTAATTTATTACAAACAAAATTTGCTACTGTTCGTTTCTTGAACGGCAAACTGTCTTTTGTCTAATATTTAATGCTTATATTGTAGCATTAAAAGATGACCATTGTTCATTTTTTTAAAACAAAATATTTAAAATTATACAGTATATTTTAAAAGTTATTCTACTGTTTCTAGATTGGCAACATGAATGTCTTACTTTACCAGCAATTAAAGAAGAGAAGAATCTCATGTATACATTATTGATTGTATATTTTAAAAGTTATTCTTTTGTTTCTAGATTGGCAACATGAATGTCTTACTTTACCAGCAATTAAAGAAGAGAAGAATCTCATTTATATGTTGCCAACCAGTGGAGGTAAAACACTTGTTGCTGAAATCTTGATATTTAAAAGACTATTATGCAATAAACAAAGTGCATTGTTCATTCTACCTTACATTTCAATTGTTCAAGAAAAAGTGAGTGTTTTTTTAAATATTATATCCTTAAAATAGATCTATAATTATTGAAATTTATTCAAATATTATTTCAGATCAAATCGCTTTCTCCTTTTGCACTTGAATTAGATTTTCTAATAGAAGAATATGCCGGAAGCAGGGGAAGATTTCCACCCGTAAAAAGACGTAAACGGCAGACTTTATTCATTGCAACCATTGAAAAAGCTCATTCATTAATAAATTGCTTTCTTGAATCAAATAGAACTGAAGAATTGGGTCTTGTAGTAGTAGATGAAGTAAGTTTTTTTTAAGTATTTATGATACTATTTTAAACATAAGTAAATTATAAACATCAATAATATATCAAAAACATGAATAAATTGTAACAAATATGAATATAAAAATCAGTAAACTATAAAAAACAAGTTTGCATGTATGTTGAAGTAACAACTCTCAACAGATCTTTCTTTAGAATATTGTTGGAAACCAGTTAGTTCCAGTGAAAACTTTACTACAAGTGGGCGTGAAATTCTAGATTTCCACAGTAACTTAAAGAAAAGATCAGTTGTGAATTGTCACTTTGTCATTAAGGAGTTATTTTATTATGAACGTTAACTTGTTTTTTTTATACATTTCTTAAGACTATATATACAAAATGAGTCAGTTCCATTCTGTCCCTTCACACACTGTTTGAGGTAATAGCAATTCCATGGCGGAGTTGACTTTTTATTGTAGGCTACTCATAAACCACACAATGCAAAAACGTTAAAATAGTCCTTTAGTGGTGGCATAACAATAAAATTAATAAATACATTAAATAAAATTGTCGGGACAAATTTACAGAAAAATATATATTTTTCTGTAAATTCATCTTTCCTTACAATTTTATTTAATGTACAGTCGACCCCCCTATAATTACGATTCCTATAAAACTACGAAAAAATTGTGACCGGTATCCGTAAAAAACCCCCTATAATTACCGCAAACGTCATCGGGCAGCCGAACTACTTTCCTGCCGTCTGTAGCGCCAACTACGGAGAGATTTCTATTGTCTGGACAGTATTATATAAATTATATATAAATTAGGTACTGTATATATAATTATATATTAACTTATTGTAACTTTGTTATAATTAAATATATAATTTCCGCCGTCTAGCGTGGCGCCACGCTACGGAGATTTTTACGCTAACTATCGTCTGTCAGTATGTAAATTAGGTACCGTAAGTCTAATACAGTACTGTAATTTTATACATTTCTTGTGAAAGAAACATTTCTTATTCAACGGCGATTAAAATTATTTATATTAATGATGTCTCCGAAGTTCTACGAAGTTTTCACAGAAAAATAAGTTGTTAGAAATCGGCCGCTCTTTGCTGAGCTGTTCCGCGACGAAAACAATGTTGAGCAATGGCAATGTCGAATGGTGACACTCGGTAAGTAATCCTACAATTTTTTGTTTATAGCGTAGTTTATACGGATTATTCCCAAAAAATATATACGTATTTTGGAAATGTTGAGTCGGATTAGTCTAGAATCGATTAATTTTATGGAAGAAAATCTTTCAAACAGCCGTAGTCCGTAAACTTGACACGTGTCGGGTTGTGATTGGAAGGATTTGTAAGAAATCGGATTCCTAAAGAATGGAACGTATCTATATCTTATAGGGGGGTCGACTGTATTTAATTAATTGTTTTTTTTTATAGTTTAATTTAAAAAAAAATGGTTTTGCCACTTTTCAATTTTGAAAATGATTTTGAGTGTGCACAATAAATGACTTGCGCAAACATCTATAGTATTTTGTGTTTTATTTAACAGCATTTAATATTTTCTATTAAATTGGATCACTTGAATATCCCTATCACTGCTAACCTAAACTTAACTGTACATTCATCTACTCTTGCATTGCACATTTGTAATACATAGTGATATACTGTTGCTCCTTGCATGCTGGGCAGCAAATTATTTATCTGTCATATTTGACAACCTGTTCCAGAATTCCTCTTGCTATTTCAGAATACACTAAAAAAGCAAGAGTATGTATTTTTTCATATGTTACAACTTTCTACATACTACGTAAATACAGCAACTAATGAAAATAGGGCAACATTGTCAATTTGTTGACAATGCTTATTCTACATGACTGTTAAAAAAATGGTTACTGGGAACATAAAAAAAATGGTATTGTTTAGAGATAAGCTGAAAATTGCACAGACTGTCTAAATTGAAGAAAAATTTAAATTATTTCTTTTAATATTGTAGAAAATCACAAAAGTAATTTACAAAAGTCGTGAAACATGCAAAGAACTCCTAAAAATGCATATTGATCAATCTTGTATTGTAGGCTAAGTTATTAAAATATGCAAAAAAAAGGAAAAGTGTCCTCTACCAGCAGTGATAATTAAAAAATCTCTTCAAATTCTTAAAAAATACCAAAACATGATTAGTACTTTGTATTGAAAGTTTTTAATTATCACTGCTAGCAGAGGACATGTCTTCCTTTGTGTATTTAACTTAAGTTGTAGTTTACAACAAAAGGCTGATTTAAGTCTGTGTTTTTAGTTGTTCTCTGCATATTTGAGTACAAATTTTTTTTGCCATTGTCTACAATGTTAAACAGAGTTATTTCTTGATATTTTTTTAATAAAAACTTATTTTTTACACTTACATCTAACTTATTAACAATGTGAATAGCTAGTTTAGCAACTAGCTATTTTATCAATAACTAGCAGNAACAGAGTTATTTCTTGATATTTTTTTAATAAAAACTTATTTTTTACACTTACATCTAACTTATTAACAATGTGAATAGCTAGTTTAGCAACTAGCTATTTTATCAATAACTAGCAGGTAAGCCTGGGCAAAAAATAAATACAAACATTAAGATTATTAAATTATTCATACCTCTAACCCTTATATTATAACAAATGCATGTATCTATAAGCCTTTTACCAGTTCATGTTTCATCACACTATAAAATAAAGTTACAAACATTTTTGAACCATTATGGTTCTTCTTCAGGTAACGATCCCCTAACAGAATGCGCTTCTATTCAGAGTTGTTAAGAAATACAATCCGGAACGATGTCCTGACCTGATGACATTATGGACTTGTGCACTATGCATGTTGTGTTCTATGTGCAAGATAAACATAACGGTTCGAAAACGTTTGTAACTTTACTGTATAGTGTGATGAAATGCACACTGGTAAAAGGCTTATAGATACATGCATTTGTTACAGTACTCAGGTGTAGATATTCTACCATTTTCTTATATTATATTATAGTATTTGATTTAAATAACTACAAAGGTTATCTTACTTACAGCTTATCACACCAAGTGACCAATTTAACACATTTTAAAAATTCTTTAATCTATACTACTATATAAAGAGACAACATATTTTTCGTTTGTGACCACAAACCGTGAAAACTACTGAACCAATCATTACCAAATTTTAACTGTAGCATCTTTATGACCCCCGGAATGTTTACCACTAATCAAACCTGCAGATTTTTTGTTAAACATTCATATAAATTAAAAGATATCATCTAGGGTTAAGGCTTTTATGTCCAACAGATGGTGCTACAAGTATGACGCACTAAGTTTGCTTTTCTGTGAGGATGAACTAAAGCAGATCTTCTATCTATCTATATAAATAAAAATGTAATGTTCATTTGTTCCTACCAATTCCTTTGAAATTTTCACACAATTCGAATATGCACGTGTTTTTATATAATATACATGTGGAAATTCCCCCCACTGGGGGGAGATGGTTAGGATTAAGGCTTACCGTAAAGAACTCTGCTTTTATTTCTACTAATTTAGATGCGGTTTTTTGCGTTTTTGATTGCGTTTTAATAGGGTATGTCAACAGAATATACACTAAAAAGGGATTTTTCAATATTCCCCCCATGGGGGGAGAGACACGATTAAGGCTTACCTTGAAGAACTTGGTGTCTTTTATACTATTTTAGATGCGGAATTTTGCATTTTTGATTGCGTTTTAATAGGGTACGCCAAGAGAATGTACACTAAGAAGAAATTTTTTGAAAAATTCCCCCCACATGGGAGAAGTGTTATACATTTATAATAGATACATTTTGAGCCACAACAACGCATGGTAGGGTCTGCTAGTTTTGTATAGTAGACAAACAAAGAATTTTTAAAATGTGTTAGATTGGGTACTCAGTATGATAAACCCTTGCCTAAGATAACCTTTATATTTATATAAATCAAATACTATAATATAAGAAACATTAAAACGAAAACTTTATAAAGAGTTTGGTTAATTTAGTCTACCATTGTCATGTTTATTGTGATACTTGGATGGTACAAAATGGCACAATTTCTTTGGTCAAGTAGACACCAATTGAAAATATATCTTAAAAAATTTAAGATAACAAATTTGATTCATTCACAGCTGAATATCAAATGGTGATCTGCCAACCAATCAAAAAATGGACCAAATATTTAAACTCTGTACCCATGAAAACCAATTAAATCATATTCTATGAATCATCTTCTTAATTTCTTCTAGCACAGAATAGTTATCCTCTTCCCAGAAGACGGGATGGTCAACAACTACTACAGTGGAACCTTGTTTAATGAGCATAATTCATTCCAGAATCTTACTCGTAATGTGAAACACTCGTTAAGCAAAACAATTTTTCCCATATTAATTAATGTAAAATATGATGATGTGTTTCATGCAGAAAAAAATACTCAAATATTTTGTTATATTTTATGTATAAAGAAAATTATACAAAATACATTGTTAAGGAGTATTAATCATCATCATTTCTTTTAGCGTGGAATGAACCAACCTGAAATGCAAATTTGATCTGCAGAAAACAAAAAAATCACAGATAATATGTTTGATAAACACTCCAAACGATATGCCAAATTCATGGGCTATGTAAAGGCTATAATTAAATAATAAAAATTAATTAATTCGACTAGAGGTAGGCAGTTATGCTTCCATCTTGTATTAAATTTAATAATTATAAATAGTTAATTTTTAATTCAGACATTTCTAAAATTTAATTTGGAATTGGTCACTAAATTTATTACGAGATGGCAGCATAATTGCCTACCTCTAGTCAAATTAATTAATTTCTACTATTTAATTATAGCCTTTACATACTCCAAGAATTTGTCATATTGTTTGACATGTTTATTATATAACAGAATATGGTTGTTGATGTTTATATGTAATATGTGTGAACACAAGTTTGGAAAAATGT
Organism: Centruroides sculpturatus; assembly: GCF_000671375.1. Lineage (NCBI taxonomy): Eukaryota > Metazoa > Arthropoda > Arachnida > Scorpiones > Buthidae > Centruroides > Centruroides sculpturatus. The sequence goes on along the minus strand of NW_019386395.1, from coordinate 49,924 downwards.
GTGATTACGAGTGACACTAAGATGCTAGCAGAACGAGTGCTAAACACAGACTGATGGAGCGTACACACAATCTGGAACATCCCCTCTCCTCGTCACTCATTATGCGAAACATCGCTTGTTAAGCGACTCATTATTTTACAGTTTGTTTTGCTCATTAAGGTTTCACTGTACTAAATACTGGTCTACTATTAATTTATGAAAGGATTGTTGGATAGGTTGTGATGATGCTGTATTTGATCAAGGTTGCTAACCTTAACATCTGAAAGACTTGTTTAAATAAAAAATTTTTTAAAAATGCGAGAATAATTGTTTTTATGTGATTCTGTAAAAATACTGGTAAAACCAGGTTGAAAAAGTAAAGCTCAGCAAACATCTAAGTAAAGAAAACTTTTGAAAGTTGTGGCATAAGCACACTGGAAGCAGATTTGACAGTAAGACGCAACATGTGAATAAAGTGCACATTACACAGACTATAACTACAGGAAATTTTGAATGAAGTAATGTCACCATGATAATAAATAGGAAAAATAAATATCTGCACAGAAAAAGACTTTAAGCTTTACTTTGTGCCTTAAACTCATTGCATGTATGGTATATTAATTTGGCTGAATGTTAGAACATCAGTGAAAGAAGTTTGGGACAATGGGTTTGTGAGTTACTAAGGGGAGATGAAATCAAGGGAGCGATGGGATGTCCCAGTTTTATGGTAGTTAAGTGTGTCCTCATAAATATCACATTTATAGAAAAATTATTAGAATTGGTTTGGTTTATTTGGTTACAGCAATTGCAATCCTTGGCAGATTGCTCATCTGCCAAGGAGGATGCATCCCAGAAAGACCAGTGTTTGATGATTTTATCCACTCTGTTACTGCAATTTGAAAAATTGTAGACCTATAAATTCCCACTGTTGTTCATCCATCTCTGTTCTTCATTAATTTCAAGAACAGAGTTAGATAGATGAAAGTTGAGACCAGACATGGAAATTGTAAGAGAAAGAGGACCAGTTTAACTGTATATGAACTTCCAATGTGTACTGCAAGGCGTGTTATTTCAATTCAAAAATTTTCTCTTGAACAAAGTTACATGCATAAACTGGCACAACTCTATTGCTAACAGGAAAAGTATGATATATGGGAGAAAAACATTACTACACTCCATGCAGGCAAGTGCTATGTGCTGTCTGTTGCAGTAATGGTGCAGTGGTGCATCTATTTCTTGCTATATTATTGTCGCAGTAATTCAGTGAATATAATATACTGTATATATATTTTTAAATTATATCCTTTTTTGTGAGAATTATATTTAGTTAATTTTTTTTTCATATACTTGGTGTTACATGTACAGCCAGCAATCAAATGTAGACAGAAATTAATAGATATATAGAAATCCAATTGATATTTGATTGATATTTCTATATCAATTGATATCCAATTGATATATTGATAATTGATAGAAATCCAATTGATATTATTGGTGGGATGTATGATATCTAAGTTAGAAGTATGTGAATGTAACTGCTGAATTTGGTAGCAATTGGTCGAATGGCCTACCT
>NW_019386395.1:24699-47874 GCF_000671375.1 Centruroides sculpturatus | reverse complement strand
CAATGTGAATGGTGCACACTCGGTAAGTAATCCTACAATTTTTTGTTTATAGCGTAGTTTATACGGATTATTTCCAAAAAAAATATATGTATTTTGGAAATGTTGAGTAGAATTAGTCTAGAATCGATTAATTTTATGGAAGAAAATCTTTCAAACAGTCGTAGTCCGTAAACATGACACGTGTCGGGCTGTGATTGGAAGGACTCGTAAGAAATCGGATTCCTAAAGAATGGAACGTATCTATGATCTTATAGGAGGTCGACTGTATATATATATACATACATGTATATATATATGTACTGTACGTTCCATTCTTTAGGAATCCGATTTCTTACAAGTCCTTCCAATCACAGCCCGACACGTGTCATGTTTACGGACTACGACTGTTTGAAAGATTTTCTTCCGTAAAATTAATCGATTCTAGACTAATTCTACTCAACATTTCCAAAATACATATATTTTTTTTGGAAATAATCCGTATAAACTACGCTATAAACAAAAAATTGTAGGATTACTTACCGAGTGTGCACCATTCGACATCGCCATTGTTCAAGCTTGTTTTAGTCGTGGAACAGCGCAGCAAACCGTGGCCACAATTTCTGATGTTATTTTTCTGCGAAAACTTCGTTGAACTTTGGAGACATCATTAATATAAATAATTTTAATCGCCGTTGAATAAGAAATGTTTCTTTCACAAGAAATGTATAAAATTACAGTACTGTATTAGACTTACAGCACCTAATTTAATACTGTACAGACAATAGTTAGTGTAAAATCTCCGTAGCGTGGCGCTATGCGGCGGAAAAAATATATATAATTATAATAAAGTTACAATAAATTAAGTTAATATATAATTATATATACAGTACCTAATTTATATATAATACTGTACAGACGATAGCAAACTCTCCGTAGTGTGGCACTTGACGGCGGAAAATAGTTTGGCTGCCTGATGATGTTTCACGTAATTATAGGAGTTTTTTACCTTTTTTTACAGATACCGTCGCAATTTTTTCGCAGTTTTATAGGAATCGTAATTATAGGAACCAGTGTTATAGGGGGGTCTACTGTATAGATGACTAATTTTGTGCAGTGCATTAATTTTTGCTTGTCATTTTTAGGGCAGTAGCTGTTGTCAAAAAATTAAAAATAGGATTTTTAGTAGCTAGGACTGTTGTTGAGCATGACCACTGTTCAGAGGTTATAATTGTAGGCATTTTTGTTCAAAAAGTAACAAACCTGAAAAAATAGCTATTGTTTAGAGGAGGATGATGTTAGAACTTTGTCTGTTTATTTATATATATATATATATTGTATCTAATAAAAATAGTTAATTTTTGTGTGTGTGTGTATATATATGAGTATTTGATGTGATATAGAACATAATGTTTTTGCTACATTATTAATAATAATAATAATAATAATAATAATTTTCATTTTTAATGAATTCTGCACATAACAATTACTTATTTTATTTACATTTCACCAATTAAAATATAAATTAAAAACAATTCAAGTATATTTTCAGATAATAAAAATAAAATAATTTTGAATTTGTAACTATGTTTAAAAAAATTGTTACAAATCATATACCAATACCAAGAAGTGAATATTTTTATGAGATTACTCTTTCAGGTTCAGGAAAAAGTTTTTCTGCTTCTGTTGTTGGGTTTCATATAGACATTTGCAGCCTGTGCAGCTATTTTATCTACTCCTGCGCTGACTTGTGGCTATGAGGAGCAAGCAGTTTGGTGGGTGAAAGTTTTGAGTGCAGCCACATGTTTCCAGAAAGACAAGGTGGCGTGCAGCCAGTAGAGAGGAATGAGATCTTGTACCAAGGTGGGGTTGATGCCAAGGGCTGAGCCTAGGGTTTGGTAGGCTAGGCTGTATTTCGGGCAATGAAAACAAGTGCTGTGCACTGTTTCATTCTTGCAGAAATGTGGGCATGCCAGTGAGGTGCAGAGGCCATGAGAGTGTAGAAAAAAGTTTAGTGGAGCCAATTCAGTCCTGAGGTGGTCCAGTAGCACTTGCATATCTGAATTGGTGTGCTCGTAGGTCCAAGGATTGAACGGCTGGAGGTGTTTGCAACACTGACTGACTGTTGGTAAAAATTGCTGTCTGGCAATTGAGTTTGGCTCCCAATTGGATTGCCTGCTGTAGGCCCAATGTGTCTGTTGTTCCACTGTTTGTCCCAAAAGCTAGTTGTCCAAGCCTCAGTTAGAATATCTGATTTGACACTGTATCTGTGGGGAGAGGATTACTAGGTGTGAGTGGCTGCCAAAATGAGTCAGCCAACTGGGCTCTTGAAACAGGCTGCCCTGTCTGCCATCTTGTTCATTGCTATGCCAGAATACCCTAGTGTCCAGATGATGGCTAGAGGAAAAGGGTAAGTTGCCAGATTGATGATAATCGGAGATGAAAAGGAAACATGACAACATCTGCAACACTGACTGACTGTTGGTAAAAATTGCTGTCTGGCAATTGAGTTTGGCTCCCAATTGGATTGCCTGCTGTAGGCCCAATGTGTCTGTTCCAAAGATGCTACAGCATGGGTCGATATCAAAGACTTCTGAAAAGTTGTCCAATGGGAAGACCACCCCTAAGATGATGCAGAGTGGCAATATTTAAGCGTCCATGCTGATTAGCGTCTGGTTTTGCATTTGTGATAGAGAAATAAACCATCTCACTGAGGAGGATGGATTCACCAACTTTTCTGGATGAAGCAACAAACTTCAATGATTGCAAGGTGTGCATCTTCAAGTGGTCATATATTTCCAATACATTAATAGTAATAATAATAGTCTATGCTGTGAATGAGATACACTATCTGGGGCCAACCGTCCAAAGATTGAAATCTTGTCAACAGTTGTAATCTGAAGAGCTGACTCAAAAAGTTGAGTTTTGAGGCTTAGAAACCCCAATCTGGAGTATTATATGTGGAGAAGGATGGGAGCAAAGAAGTGTCGTTTAAGGTCAGCACATAGGACCACCAGCTGGAGGCAAGAGAGGGGTATTGCCCCTCCAAAAAGATTGTGAAAGGTTGTTGGAAAGGAAGCCTCTGTCTACTAAACTGGAATTTGTCGCATTCTGAAAGGGGATAGATGTATTACTCAATAAAACCAACACCAGCACATAACAAGAAAAAATAAAAATTTACGAATGTTTTCATCTATGTGAAATAGACATCCTTGGGTATGTTCGATATCACATATACCTGAGGATGTCTATTTCACATAGACGAAAACATTCATAAATTTTTCTTTTATCTTGTTATGTGGTGGTGTTGGTTTTATTGAGTGATATATTTATACAAACTCAGCTTTTGAGATACATAGGGGCTAAATGACCCTGAAGTCATCCGGATAAAATGGAGCTGCTGAAACTGGCAGTTGCAGGCTACGCCCCTAAGGAGGTGGGTCATTGCCTGATTCCAGGGTGAGTACCGGTTGGGGAAAGAAATGCACTGATTAGGAAAAACCCATGAAGGGAAGACAAAAAGGGGGGATACCAGAGAGCAACTCAACTCAACTCGATATTTTATTGCTGTACAAAAGAAGTACAACACCGGTACTGCATATAGCACAACTGGTAACAAGCGTGAAAACAAATACATGAAATGCAAAGTGTTAGAAGTAGATTGATTAAACAGATAGCATAAATTTGAGATATAATAAAAACATGATAAATTTCATACATAAAATTGGTATTAAATCAAGACAAATTTCATTGATATAATTAAGAAAAAATAATAGAACATTAAAAAAAAAAAGATATAATATATACAATACAATATACAGTACATGATAGTAAATAAGAACACGTATAAAATACAGATGATGGGATGCAGTCCAAGCAATGAGGATCAGGGAAGAGTTGTGGAGGAATGATGAGCGACAAGTCTGAAGTACTAGGTAATCAGCTGGATAAAGTAGGTGTAGGTAGTTTGGTCATTAACCAGGTCATTGAGGTTGCATGGCCATTGGATGCCCTTTGAGTTAATGACCGGAGAGTACAAAACTCCCGAAAAACTAACTTCTGCATGGCCTATAGAGTCAGTCAATGAGGTTCCGAAGTCTGTGCATACCACTTTCAGACTTGCCAAACCGAAGTCGCCTGGGAATCTCTCACTTTTTTCTTAAAAACTATCAAATCACGAACATGAGTCACGTGTAGATTGCCAAGAGCTCTGCAGATAACTCAAACTTTCAATTATTTATTACCATTTGTTATACTGTTAACACAGAAAATACAACAGTCCAAGGAATCAGCTTATGTGAGAAGTATGGTTGATTAGATTCTTACAAATCTCAGAAAAAAGTTTTTGTTTTTAATTCTTTGAAATAAAGCATTTAAAACATTTCTAAAATTAAAGTATTAAGCAAAGTTTTCTTAAAATTTGATCTTACTCATCTATATATATATATGGACATGTATGTCCCTATATTTCACTTTTCTTTGCAGAAAAGTGAAATATAGTTCGTTTGACTAAACGTAAAAAACTACACATTGCACGTGAATGGTGTTTGTATGTGGTGGTAGCCCCAAGTCTCCATTCGTGCATAGGGGTGGTTGCATCTCGATAGCTATAAGGGTGCGGGAGATATGAGGCTGAAAGTGGTTGAAAGTAGCTTTCTATTTCGAATGTTTTGTTCGAATTTAATTCGAACAATGTTCGAATTTGTTTGAATTAAATTTGAACATAAAATTCGAATATTGGTTCAATTATAGAACGATTGTAAACGTTCCAGAAACGTTGAAAATAGTTCATTTGACTAAACGTAAAAATTCTCTAATTAGTCTGGAAACGGGGGACCTAATTCTTGCATTCTGTGAAAACGAGTAAGATTAGCTATAATGTAATTATTTTAATCTTCACTATCGTTACTTTTTGCCCAGCGAAGCAGGTCCTTGCAGCTAGATTCTAGATTACTTAGAAAAACAGTCTTTTATATATATAAAAAAACTATATTACATACAAATAAAAACCCAGCGAAGCGGGTCCTTGCAGCTAGTAATAAATAAAAACATTACTATTAAAATATGATGCCTTGCCTTAGAATAGTGGACGGTGGTTCTCAACCTTTTTTAACTTGTGTACTCCTTAGCAACCTATTTTCCTAAGTTTTATTTCGTGTGTTCGTCAAACAGTGGTGCCTTGGTCAATTATACACTGCTATGTGATTATATGTAAAACAAGATTGTTTTAATTGAAAATTGTAAAGATGGACACAGATAAATGTAATAAAAATATAATTGTATTTTTATTTAAACTAAGCATCGAGTGCAGTGATGTCACCAAAGGTCTCAATGCAGAATACGAATATTCTTATTGTATATCTGCCATTATTTTTGTTTTTTTTGTGTACCCCTAAACCAGCAAGCTCGTACCCCAGTTGGGAATTGCTGCCTTAGAAAATTTACGATTATATCTTCTAAAATTCAAAAGTCTTTAATAATTTATAATCTAAATACAATATTAATTTTATTGTACAATCATAAAACAGAAAAGTGCAAATGAAAAATTATTAGTCAAAAACCATTTTCTAATTCTTTAAACAAAAACGAAAACACCAAATAACAGCAGCAATAATGCTGTAACATTGATAGGTTGTAATTCTACAAAAACCCATATCAAATAGTTAGTTAATTAATTTTCTTTTCTATTTTATAATTTTATCTATAATATGAACTTTTTAAAGATATTAATTAACCCATTATATTTATTTGTATTGTAAAGTTCTGTAGGTCTACAGAAGGCTGACTTCTGACTGTTTGCACTTAGGAAGTAAGATGTGTTCATAATTCTCACGTGTGGAACAACTAGAATGTATTTTTGAAAAGGTTGTTAGGCCTTTGCGTAATTATGTTTAAAGTGAAACAGTATTAATCTTTTAATGTATAATAGTTCTGTTGTAGCTATGTACTTTTCTCATAGAGATTTCACAGAATCATAAGTACCTTAAAAATTATTCTGTATTATTTTTAATTGTAGTAAGTTGTAATTTTTAAATGCATATCATTCAACATTTATATTAAAATAAAAAGATCTCCTTAATTAAAAGTCAGCTGCCTGATAAAATAATCAACCGTGCAACACCTCGGAAATTACTGTAAAAAAATGTAGTAAAAACTTAATGGGTAACCCATAACCAGATCTATGCAAATCATTTTTATGTTTACCTTTTAAATATGCAAAGTTAAATTTTTTATTTTTACAAAGAATATGTAATATAAAATTTTTTCAGCTTCATATGATTGGTGAAGAAGGGAGAAGAGGAGCAATTTTGGAAACTGCTCTAACTAAAGTTATCTATTCCTTCAGTAAGTATACTTCATTAAGTTTATTGGATAATTTTTTTTCCCCATTACAATTAAAATCTCATTTAGAACAAACCCAGATTATTGGAATGAGTGCGACCATCGGTAACATTGAAGAACTTCAAACTTTTTTGAAGGCTGAGAAATTCTGCTGTAATTTTCGACCAGTAGGTGTCCGATACTTTTTAATATGCTTTCACAAGAATTAAATTTATGTATCATATTCTGTTGTGTTTATTTCATAAATTATTTATCATTATAAAATATAAACTTTTAAAATACAGTAGCAGTCAGAAGTAAGTGGTCAGAATGCAAAATGGAGAAAAATGCCGTGTTTTTAACAAACTAAACTTTGTTAAAAATTGGATTAAATTGTGAAATTACAAGTCTTGCATCTTTCCTGTGATCATTGTTAAGTTTACACTTATTGCTTTATTTAAATAAATGGCTTTTTTATATACCTCAATGTCAAAAGTAAATAGTTAGTCTGAACAATACTGGATTTATTCCACTTACATCTAATAAACAAGAGAGTAATTCTGTGTTGCCCCATCTTTGGCTTCTCTGAAAGTTTAGAAGAGTCATGGCATTAAATCCACCAGTTTTTCGAGAACTTCAATGTTGATTTTGCTTCATTCATCGAATAAGGTCATCCAGTAGACTTGTATGCTTTTTCTCTTAGATTTTAGGATTGTTCGATCCAGTTACTCCCAAAGATGTTTGATGGGATTGAAATCTGGGTGGCCAGGTTAGCACCTCAAACCCCTCAGAAACCAAAAAATACTTAACATGAATGAATACTTCGAGTTGTTGTTGTGTTGAAACACAAAATCGTTGTTGATGACCACATCTTCTGCTTGTTTTCTAAATGCTGTCCTATACATTTTTTGCAACCATGCAACAGCTGATTTTTGCTAGAAGACGAAATCCATGAGGAAATAACACTCCCATGCTATCATGTATTGGGAATACTTTACAGTCCCAATGCAGTTAGCAGGTTTGCAGGCGGCGTTCTTCATTTGCCACGCAATTTGGCACTGTCTTGAGCCCGCAAGCTGAAATTTTTATTCGTTGCACCGAATTACTTTACTCCAAAACTCAGGAGGTTTTTTTTAAATCCTCCTTTGTAAAGGCTAGCCTCTTTGCAATGTTCTCCTTTGAAATGAACAGTACTCAATGTGTGATGCATTCTTTAAAATCAACCTCATTGAGTTGACGACAGTTGATAAATATGTCTTAACGCCAGAGTTCTCCTGGATAGCCTGGGTGGAGGCTTGCGGGTTAGTGGAGGCTTTATGCCAGTGTTTCTCAATGGAGTGATATCACCCCCATGTGGGTGTTTTTCCATCTTGAGGGGGCGATTAGTAACAATTTATATTTTGAGAGAGAAAAACAATTTTCCGTGCAATATAGTAAAACATTATTGTAAGAATAATTAGATATTTTATTCGTTATATTGTACAATAATTAAACAAATAATAATATACTAGTCAGTAGTCTATTCAATGCAGTGCAAATTTGGTGTTAGACTTGGCCCCCCCAGCATCGGTATTTTGAAGTGAAGGGGACAATACTATGTAACGGTTTTATTGAAGAGGGTGACGATTCGTTAGAAATTGAGAAACACTGCTTTATGCTGAATGATGCAGAATTCTCATGACATTGTGCATCTTGGCCAGCCAGAACGATGAAGAGTTTGGGCAGTACCAAATTTCTTCATCTTTATAACCTTGTGAATATCTTTGTAGGATGAATTTTTCTCTCTTGCGATTGCCCTGATGCTTTTCCCCAGTGCAATGATCACAAACACAAGAAGTTCTCCAGATTTCGGCATCTTATGGCTTGATTATTTCACTCAAACTTGTCCAACACGACATAATATTACTGAAACTCTGTCTGTGCACTCTCTAGCAATGCTAAAATGACCTTGACTGATCAGGTTGATTCGTTCTCTGGTTTGTATAATGATTTATTGATGTGACTACTTACTTTTGAATATGACATTTGGGCTCGCTTGAATTGTTTTCTAAATTTTGAGATTATTATTTGTCAAAAATTAACATAATTGATATTATAGTGTTGTTCTAGATATTTGTATAGTTTCACATGCTACTGTTGATAAATTTGCATTGGCAAGTAACGCAAAAAGCCTCGTTTAGTGTTTGCAGTGGCATTATTTTGCCTGACCACTTACTTTTGATTGTCACTGTAATAATTGTTTTTTTTAAAATAGGTACAATTAAAAGAGTATGTGAAAATAGGAGATGAATTATGGGAACACGATCCAAAAAGCGAGGCGTCCTTGCTGTTTTCTAGAAAACTTCAGTTTGCAGTAAGTAATGAAAACATTATTTTTATTATTTCTATCTATATATATAACCCATTCAACGGGTGTCTGTCCCGTAACCGTTTGATAACGGACACTAGAGGTGCCCCTATCGTGTGTCATATTTCAAACATTCAAATTAACAATTTTAATTCTTATTTAAATTAACAATATAAATTTTTATTATTCATTTGGCCAATAAATTATTATTTGGTCAATATAACAATATAAATAATTCAGTATATTTGTAATAGGAATTTATTATTTCAGGGGCTTATATCTCTCAAAGGGTCGCGAGTAGGGGTATGGTTCCTTTGACTTTAATTTTAGTACAGGGGTCTACGGTTTGGGGAGGTCGCCACCTCTTCATTCGGAGGGTAAATCTTACAATTCGGACTTTAACAGAGTTGTAGAGCATATTGATGGGAACAAAAAAGTCAAAGGAACCGTGCCTCATGGAAATTTGTAAACAATGCCCACTAGGGGACGTCCTGAGCTACTAGTAATAAATAAATGAATAAGTAAATAGTTTTTAGAAGTAAAGTCTAGTTATGATCTCACCAGCTGCTTTCAATTTTGAACTGATAAACACATTTATCTTTGTTCATGGGTGACCATAACCCTACATATGCACAACTTGAATTTATTAATTAACTCAAATATAAACACTTGGAGTGCTTAATTAAGAAACAACTTACGGAAACAACCTTTCCATAAGTTTTCTTTTCACCCAAATAAAAGATCATAGCATAGGAGATTGGTGACAGACCCTCTTATGCCATCTTTTATATTATCGGGTCATGCATTAGCATCTTGTTTCCAACATTGCGAGTTTGATAGATATTCAGAAAAAGTCTCACTTTTGAATTGCATTTGGCAAACAATATAATGGTGGCATTTGTGATGAATTATGCAAACACAAATTATGTTTATATTTGATCTTTTCACAGAAGGAATGCACGTCATGGTGAGAATAAACACAGTAATTAATTTTTTGCCAAAGACTATATAAAATTTATAATTTCATCATCATTAACGATTCACTTACAGTAACAAACAAAAGAACGTAAACTTGTTTTTTTCTCTGCCCAATTTCACATTTTCTTATAATTCTGTAGTGATGCCAAGCCAATTGAAATCGAGATCCACATCATTTCCAAATCAATAGAGATTTTACCTCCATTTATCAAAAGAAACTTTACTAGAAATTTCCTTTATTTTGTGATATTTCAGGTTGTTAACTCACAGAAGGTGTCTTGTTTCCAGATGTAATTATCTTGAAAGTAGTTATGCATAAAGGTAGTAACTGCTCTTTGGAACATTTATCTTCTATTTGATATTTATGAAATTTGTTTTGATTCCATAAAAGGTAGATAATGATAATTTTAAAATGTCACAGTGTCAAAGGAGCCGATCATGGTATTAATTTATGATTAATTGGGAAGCTGCAAGGATTTTAAAAATAACAATTGATAGATATCAGAATGTACATAAATTGTTTTTTGTACATTCTGTTATCTACTTAATATTTCTATTGACAGATATTGTGAATACAAAACTACAGTAGAGCATCGATTATCCAACCCCCGATCAACCGTCACATCGGTTAACCGACCGTCCTAGTCAGCAAATTCAAATGTCCACTAGTGATGTGGCACTACAATATTTGGCTATGTCTTGGCTACTTTAATAGTATTTTTACATGTTTTAGCTGGCAACATAGCTTGACCATGAAAGGGAGCCAGTATTTAAATGAGGCTTAATTTTCTAATTTTTAAAGATACAATAGCGACGATTATTATTTTAAAAAAATGTTTGTTAGGCTTAACATCAATGAAAATTCAACGCGAAGTAGGTTAATAGCGATATACTAATTACATGAGATATACTAATATACTATACTAATAATGTATTTTTTCATATTTTTCGGTTATCCGACCAATCCCAATCCCCAATTGAGTCGGATAATCGATGCTCTACTGTACTTTAAAATTCTGTTATTGTGTGAGAATCTGAATGTAGGAATAGAATTATTTCCTAAATCAAAATTTTGATGTAATATTTTGTTGTTAAAAGAGACGCTTTTTCCACTTTTTGGTGATAAAAAGTTGATGTGAACAAGGAAATAGAACTTCCTTTTTCGCTGTCCACTACCTGAGCAAGATGTTATCATCACCGATGACAAGACTTCCGGCCGGCACGACTCATCTAGACATCCTGTCATATGGTCAAAATAATGACCCCCGGTTGGAGAAAAATTTAGAATAAAAGGTCTTGCAACCTTGATTCAAAGTGGTTATCCTCAGTTTCCCATATAATTTGGTTTCTGTCTTTCATCCTCGTTCCGCCTCCCTGCCGAATAATCACCGCCAAAATCTGTTCATCTGTCAACCTCTCCAAGCATATCTGTCTCCAAATTATCTCCTCCCATAGAAAGGAAGAGTTATGTCAAACACATAAAGTTATTTTAGAATATGTAAACTCTCTCAAAATCAACAGTATAGGTAGATTAGACATACATATATATATATATATATATATATATAGTTATATTTGTTCTTATGTATCTCTTTATTTGTTTAATTAAATTAAATTTTTAGTTTGTTGATTGTTAACCTGTCTAGTCAATGGTTGTTATAAAAGCACAGGACACCTATCATTTATCCTTGACCTCCCCACTCATTTTAAGACCCTCCTATTAAGCCATCCACTGACCTAGTGAGTGGGTCTCACGACTAGAGGGTTAACCCTTGCCCGTTTTCTCACATTGTAATGTATGATAATTAATATCTAACATACAGAAATGCCTTATTTTGTCATTAAAACAATAAAACAAAGAATGCAGATTGAATAAATAAGAAGAAAATATTTGTTTTGTATAACTTTAATTAAGCAATCATTGTTATTTCTTGAAAAATTTTATAAATGCACTAATCTCTTTTCTAGTATAGTACGGAAATGAAACGACAAGATCCCGATAGATTAGCCGGCTTGGTACTGGAAGTGATTCCCGAAAATTCCTGTTTACTGTTCTGCCCGACCAAGAAACATTGTGAAAATGTTGCCAAACTCTTGAGCAAATTCTTACCAAAGTAAACATAACAAATTTCCAACCACAAAAGTCAATTTTACAGCAAAATTAATATTTAAATTTCTCTCCAGAGACATTCGAGAATACAAATTGGAAGAGAAGAAATTGCTGGCGAAAGCTCTCCGTAACGAAAACTCTGGTTCCGTATGCCCCGTGCTGTCTTCTTCCGTATGGTATGGCGTGGCTTACCACCACGGCGGACTCACCACCGACGAACGCAAGTTAATCGAAGAGGCCTACTCCGACGGCACGCTCTGCTGCCTGGTCTGTACGTCCACCTTGGCTGCAGGCGTCAATCTTCCTGCCAAACGGTAATTGTCACTTTGCATATAAAGGATCTTTGTCTTAAAGGTAAAGATATCAAATTACGATTTTAGGGTGATTTTAAGAGCGCCCTACGTCGGAAGTAGCTTTCTCACGCGTGCCAGATACAAGCAAATGATAGGTCGAGCGGGTCGGGCTGGGATGGATACTTTGGGCGAAAGCATCCTTATAACGAGACCGGAAGAGGGACAAAAGGTAATCTGTTACATCCAGAACATTAAATATTCAAAGAAAATTGAACTTCCGTTCCATCTTATATACAGGTACGAGAACTTCTTAATTCTTCAGTAGAGAATTGCCGGAGTAGTCTGCTGTACGACGGAGGCAAAGGACTGAAAGTTCTCATTTTAAGTTTAATTGGATTACAGGCTAGTCTCTCAAAGTTTCCTTATGTTGTCATAATTGTATTACATGTATTTATTGTCATAATATCGCACATTTTCAGATAGCAACATCAAGCGACCGCCTGAAAGATTTTGTGAAATCGACATTATTGTCGATTCAGACCCAACACGACGAATTGACATCTAACAGTATCGTTCACGATTCATTGGTATCATTGGAGGAAAACGGTTTTATTAAATTTAAACAGAAGGAAGGAGATGAAATTCTTCAAATTACAAATTTGGGAAAAGCAACCTTTAAAGGTAAAATAATTTTTTAATAAAATAAAATATACACTGAAATTTGAAACGATTAAATGTTACAAAATCTAGTGTATATTTTATTTGTCGAGATAGATCAATAATCAGAAAAAATCTTAAATTATTGCTAAACAATTTTAAAAATGTTTTTACACGTCTGCTGCATTAGATTAGAGAAAGACAGACAATTGCATTCTCTTTAACAATTTTACCAATTAGATAATATAATTGATATCATGCACACATTTACAAATCTTGTTCCACGAGACGTCCGTCATTGTCGAAGTCGAAATTATCTTCCGTTTCTAGGGATCTATTTGGTTTGGGAAAATTATAAAATTGCCAGAAAGACATTATTTTTTTTCCAAAAATTAAGCAGTTATAGAACAAACTATAATTTCCACATTGTACCACCACCGGCCACAGGATTTTGGCTTTACAATTTATCAAACCCTAGTTTAAAAATATATAATTTGAAAGAATTTTATTTTGAAGTTATTTTGTGTAAGTAGAGACTAAAAATTAAGTTCGTTAATTTGCTATTTGATGGTCGGTTGATTGATTGAGGTATGGTGGAATATGTTTGGGACCGTACGTAAACTGATTTAATAGTTTTGTTAACTTTAGAATCACCATCTTGGCAATTTTATCAAATTATTAGAAATAAAAAACTGTCTGTTTTACTAAAACTTAAGTTTTAGCATAGTACAAAATATAGTGTATGGATTATAATTCATCCTATCTTTCAATTCTTCCAGCCACCATTTGTTTTATTTAGTCTTGAATCAAACTTCAATTAAGCTTAAAAACCTCACTAATCTGATAACTTAATATATATCCAAATATGGAGAGATTGTTGTGTTAAAGATTGATAATTAGAAATTAAATTCAAATGAATAAATTTAGAAAAATTATTCAAAATGGGAGTCGTTACTCGGATGGTCGGTGCAGAGCAAAGTTCGAGTCTAAACCGAAGTTTCTTTCTTTCTTTTTCTTTGTTAGAACTTGGTTGTTAACTGGAGTTTGATTGTATTGAATATATAAAATGGATTGTAGCAAAAGTAGAGGTATTGTCCGATAGACGGATCTGTCCAAACTTCTGTTATAGACCACTTGCAAAGACCCATTTCCGGAAGCTTTAACGACAATTTTGTTTTCCTTTTCTTGCCACCACATAACTCTATATCTGTGACGAAAAGCATTACTGTGAAACTCATCCGGTAAAGAGAGGATTAAACTGTGGTGGTTATGTTCCAAAAAAAGCAGGGCTGTGGAGTCGGAGTTGTGGAGTTTTGGTGTTTTAGCCAGAGTCGGTAGATTTTTACGCAACTCTACAGCCCTGGCAGGGCTGTGGAGTCGGAGTCGGAGTCGTGAAGTTTTGGTGTTTTAGCCGGAGTCGGATTGATAAGGAAAAGTCGGAGTTGGAGTCGGTAGATTTTTACGCGACTCCACAGCCCTGTAAAAAAGTGTCATACTATATGAAACAAAGGACTAGTGAAAAACATAAGTTCTGGAAATTAAAAAATAATAGAGTTAGTATGCTTTTGCTGTTACTAAGAGAAATAAATTAATATGTTTATTAAAGCAATCGATAAAGTACTGTATTATGCATTAATATTAATTTTAGTTAAAGGGGGTGTTTTCTTTTTACAGAGTATTGTCTTCATCTCAATCAGAAATATTGGCAACGTTTTCATATTTTTGATTTTTATCGCAAAAAAATTTTCTAGCGGGTCGAGTACTGAGAGACTTTTTCCAGAATTTGTGTTAGAATACCAATATTTCACTTGTCATTTTTACAAACAAAATAATAATTCATAGGTAAGTAATATCTACGGTGAAAAAACGTTTAAATAAACTTTACTAAATATGAAGATTAATCTATAAAAAGAAAACACTGCGATAGTCTTAAGGACTGTAGCAACACCGTGAATACACATTTGCCATTTTCCTTTTAGCAAGGGGCGTGTTGTTTGTATTGTGTAAGTGTGCAAAGGACAGGAAGTGTTTTGATCTTTAAGTAAAGGGTTGAAGAAAGAAATGTCTTGTATTTCTTGTATTTTCACCATTTCAGTTAAACATTCCACAGCAATGAGTTAAATACATTTCTAAGCATTCTCAATTTTACTTTTCCGACTATTACATATGCATAACAAGGGAAACAATTGGAATCGTATCAAATTTTACCCTCACAGTTTTTTGCAAATCGGGAGTTCTTAAAACATGGCAAACACAAAAAAGTTCGTGTATGTATGTGTTGGTGTCATGTCATACTCAAGAAAGGTTGGACATAACATTTTAAAAAGATAGAAAAATTGCATTTCCTCTCTCATATGAGTTATAATTTATAGTGTTTGTTCTTCTTAACTGAAATGCAAAATTAGAATAAAATGGTGGATAAGGCTAATGACATTTGAAGCTTTTTGTTTGATATTTCTTGAAAATTTAATATCATCTTGCATTTGTATTGTCTAACTTTTGTAACTACAGTAAGAATATGTGCTCTCTAAATATTTTTTGTAGGTGGGGTTGATCTGGAGCTGGCCAATAGGATCTACGACGATTTAAAAAATGCCCAGAAATGCCTCTCTCTTCGTTCTCATTTACATCTCTTGTATCTGGTGACTCCCGTATATCATTCACAGATTTCTGTCCTTCCGAATGTTTATTTTGACGCAGTAAGTACTATTATTATTATTTTTTGCTGGTGGTACCGAAAGAACACGGCATAGAAAGTTTGCGTGTGGTGTTTAAGCTGGTACCTACATTAAGGATGGTGAGTTTTCCTTCCCCCGTTTAAGAATGACGGACGGGGGACTCGTGACTCCACCCACAATTTTACCAAATAACTAATGGCGTTTAATTCCGTTTCGTTTCAGTACATGGAACTAAGTGGAGATGATCTTCACACTGCCCAATTAATAGGAGTGACAGAATCTCAAGTGGTTGGATTGGTCAGCGGTCGTCCCGTCAATGTAATTCTATTGGCTTATCGGGACTGCTTTCCATGGCCTAGCACTTAACGAGGTTTTTTTTCAGAGTTGCAAAGAGAAAGTGGTGAATCGCTTTTATTCGACTTTAATGCTGTACGATCTTTGGAGACAAAAATCCCCATGGGAAGTCTCGCTAAAGTTTGGGATCCACCGCGGCACCGTGCAGAATTTGTTGGCCAATTCTGTCTCCTTTGCCGCCAGTCTTCTTCATTTTTCTCAAGTAAGGCTCCAACAACCACACTTTATAGTTTTTGGTCTTAACAAATGATTTACCTTTTCTACCGGGAACCACAGGAACTAGAAGAGTTTTGGCCCTACCAACAGATTTTTCCAGAGTTTGTCCACCAGTTGTCTTATTGCGTCACGGCCGAACTGGTCCCCCTAATGGAACTTCCGGGAGTCAAGAGAGTAAGAGGGAGAGATAGTTTAAATAACCATCCTATTTCTCTTGAAGTAAAGCTTTGGCCTTTTTATTCAGGGTCGAGCTCGTCAGTTGTATCGGGCAGGTTTTCGAACCCTAGCCGAAGTGGCCCGGGTGGATCCCTTGGAATTAGTGCAAAAGGTGGATTACTTGCCCAGGCGAACAGCTTCACAGATTGTTTCTGCTGCCAAGGTGAGTATGGTCTTTTGTGAACAAGCTTTCTGAAACTCAGTTATCACAATGGCTCTGATGTGTTATGTGAATTTTGAATAAATAATTGGATTATAAACATTTTATTAATTTATAGATGATGGTGTATAACAGAGCAGAGGAATTAGCAGAAGAAGCTGAAGAAATGATGGTCAATATCAAGATGCGTTAAGTTGCCTTTTCCAAGTGGCAAATAATAAAAACTCTACAGAATCTAACATATACATTTTGGAACTTTTAATTACTTAAAGTAATCTTACAATAGAAAAAAAAATTTTGTAACATCGAAAAATACACAAAGTAAACTCGTTACAGATTCTTTCGGCGGTGCATTTATGTCAGAAAAATAACATACGGGGAGGGGGATCTACTGCGGCAACTACTCAGACAAAATAACTAGAACGAACACAAAGAAATTCGGCATTGAATCTGCATGATACAGGCCCTACGCAACTTCCACGTGTTTGTAGCTTATAAATAAGAATGGCGGGTGCTGCCAAAAATACCTGTTATAATGCACGGAGCCCTGGACACTTTTGATTCCAAATTTTGCGAAGTCTTTTTAAAAAACAGAGACCATAGTCTTTACGAAAGCTGGAGAGGACGAAACTAACATTCGTGCAACACAGCTTTCAGTTCGGGGGGAGTCCAAATTGCGTGCCACGACGAAAAGCAGACATTTACTCTGTTGCCTCCAGACAATCGAACAAAATTAAAGTAACAAAGGTTCTAGAAGAGCATTTTATAATACAAGAAACAATTTAGAATTAAAACTAATATCTCGACCTAATATAACTATCATTTTAACGACTATATAACAATACTTACGTATTCCCATTCCTATAAATAATGCAACAACGCGCGCAACTTAAACTTCGAACTCACTCTGCAAAGAAAAGGGCATAAACCGTGCACCGAAGAAGAATTTGACTCGAAGAACGGTAGTAATTGTTTTTACAAATATAAATGTCGAAAGCCTGGTTAAATAGAAACGAGATGTACCGCTAATGTAACCGTGCAATAGTCAGTGGCCTGAACGAAAGGGAACGCGTTTGGCCAAATTGCCGTCCGACACTATCCACTGACTAGGCACTTCAGTAGTAACGCTTTTGGCAAAAATGATCCCAAATATATATATTTCGGTGTTTGATAAAGTAATTTGGATAAGTCCAGTCATCACTAAAATCTCCCCCTCACTCTCTCCTGGCCTTGCGTTTCGGCGAGGATTTTCCTTCCTCCTCTCCATTCTGAGATTGTGATTCCTGCAAAAGAAAGAACTAGTTAGTACCATTTCCACCCACAACAACAATTTTTACTCGGTCCATTTTACAAAGAATTGAAATTCTAATTACTATTATTTTTTTGTTTTGCCGAAAGGCAGTTATCGACCATTAAAAAAATAAGAAAATAAATAGGTAACTACACAAGAGTAAAATGATCTAGATTTATAGTTTCTTACACTTATTGCTTAACTATATAATAATTTTGTATACCCTGCATGAAATGGGGGACTAATAGTAGTGAAAATATATCAATAGTTACAGAACTAGCAAACATACAGTTGAATCTCATTTTGTTGCTTCATTGCACAATCATTTATGTAGATAAGAATACTTTTAAAAGCATTATTTTTGGTCAGACATCTACCTGCATAACTATTTCTTCCAGTTGCTGGTTTTAATAACAAAGACACTCAAAATTTTTGTAATATCTGTACTATTTTAGATGACAATCTAAACTTTTGAAAGGCGATAAAAACACCTGGATCAACAGGCATGCTGTCTATATTACTGTGTTGAGACATTAGGAATATAAACTTTTTGTGAAAGCATTAATGAATACTCTCATTTTTAAAAGATGTTCGAGAGTACTCTGAAATTTTTTTCTTTTCCTAGACGAAAGGAAATTTTTTTTAAATGAACCATGGTTCATTTTGACCTGTGACTTCTTCCTATGTTGAGAACCTAACAGGGTGCTTTCCAGGCAGTCTACTATGTTTAACCTATCCCATGATGAAATTTTTGTCAATGTTAAGCCTGACGAAAAAAATTTTTTTAAATAATAATCATGGCTACTGTATCATTAAAAATTATTTTTTTTTTATTTTGCACAAGCAAAATATATATATTGAAAAATATAAAAACAATAAACATTATATTTCAAAAGTTTGTTTTAACATAAAAATTATGATGCATAGCAACATTTAGTATCAAAAACATCCCGATGCAGATACGAGTATATTTGGGATCGGCAGAGCAGGTCAAATGAGGTCAATGAAAATATTCGGGAACAAGCAGAACAGGTTAAGGGATTTCCCACAATGAACGAGGAGCAGATAAACCGTGCTTGTTAATTATAATTGAAAAGATGGCTAATTTACCTGTCTAAACTAAGTTGTAGAAATGTTGATGGCCATGGCTTTTTTCACATTTTAAATGGGATTAGATTATTGTTTCTTTTGAATAAAATAAGCAGTGAAAATCACATTTTCATACCAAGAATTATTCATACTGAATAATTCCTGGTATGAAAATTTTTCAAATGGTGTTTATCTAAATTTTAACACCATTTGAAAAATTTAGATAAACTATTCCATGGGAAATGCTTATATTTAGTGTTGTTGGTATGATCTGCATCAGATTCAAGTTTAGAAATGCACAAGTGAAAGTGCAATATTAAAATGAGAAATGCAAATGTTAGTGTTCTGTAAATTGTCACTTTAAAAATAGGTAAAGCTACCAAATCAACCCTCAATGATAAAGCAAAGATTGTATTTGTCAATGTGATGTCCTTTAAAGCTACATTCTTTATATTCTGATAGGAATATCAGACTACCTCCAAGCATACCTTTATGCTTTTTTCTTCTTTTACTAAACCATAATAATGCATATTAATCTAATTATTTCACAAGAGTTAAAAAATTGTGTATTTGGACCTATGGTAGATTGCGAGTAACCTCTATGCCCTTTTGATTTTTTTTAACCTATCCAATGTTGAAATTCTTCTCCATTGTGATGCCACGTTGACTTTTGTTGATGTTAAGCCTAATGAAAATTACATGTTTTTAAAAAAGTAATCATGGCTATTTTATCACCCAAAATTATTTTTTTATTTTTCACAAACAAAATAGATATATTAATAAATATAAAAACAAAAAAAATTATATTTTGGTAGTTAGTTTTAATATAAAAATTTAATGACTAGTGACATCTAGTTCCAAAAATGTACCGATACTGTAACGAGGTTCAGAGGTCACGACCCCGAGAATTGTCAAGAATAACACAGGACAAATTAAATATTGTTTATTTGGACTTATGGTAGTATGCGAGTAACCTCTACATCCTTTGCTGTCTCAAAATAATATTGAGGTTACTCGCATACTACCATAAGTCCAAATAAACAATATTTAACTCTGCTATGCATATTATTAATATGTAAACTGCTACAGATTGTGTGTAATTTAAGACTTCTGGATAATCCTCTAAATACTATAGACCAATCTCCAACCAATTGGTGCATTCATACAATAACGTGGTTGTCAACAGTGAGTGCTTCTGGTTCACAGGTGGGCAATTTTTAAGCAGACCTTTACAGTTGCACGGTTTTGCTAAAACCTGTAAAAAAAAATATACTGTGCTAACCAGATATGCTAGAAAAGCCAAATGAAAAGAATGTATAGTGTGTACACAGCAGGCAAAATGGTAGATTCTGTCAATTATACAGATTATATTCTACTGAATGAGAAATATAATTGAGATGAGATGATGATGATGATAATAAGTGCAGAGCCCAAACAATTAGGAGTTTAAAGTTGAAATTTGGCACACAGGATATGCCGTGAGAATGCACATTAAGAAGGGATTTTTGGAAATTCCCCCGTGGGAGAGAGTTAAGGATTACCCTGAAGAACTCTGCTTCTACTGTACTATTTTAGATGTAGTTTTTTGCATTTTTTCAGAAAATCGAACATATTTTTAGACCCATTTAAAAATTCTCTAATTAGTCTCGAAAGAGTGGGACCTAATTCTTGCACCCGGTGAAAATGGGCAGGACCGGCTATAATCTAATACTCTTAATCTTTGCTATTGTTACTTTTTGCCTGAGCAACACCAGGCTCATCTGCTAGTGTATTAATATTCAAAACAGAAAAACTCCACTTTATCAGATTATTCTATACATATATATATATAAATTTTATATGATGGAAAAGTGCATCTTGACAGCTTAAAATTGTCACAATACACTTTTCAATCACATAATTGTTTAATAAGCAGGGGTGGACAAAGCACTCTACTAAGACAATTTTATAATTAAAATAATTGTTTTATAATAAAATTAAACAACAGAACTTGTTTCAGATGTTTTATGAATACTTTATGATGTCACCACTCCAATTTTATCAGAAGTGGGAGACAAGACATTGCTACCCACTCTCCTGCATTTTAAAAGGTCCTCTTCTTGGAAAATTATACATTTCTATTTATTGTTTAGTTTTATTTAGTAGCAATGCTGTTTGTTTCATTAACATGTTTCTGGAGATAGACAAACATGTTCTCTCACCATCCAACTATCCTGCCTCTTTTAAAACCACAGTCTGCTTTAACTTGATGCCTTTTCCCATTTCTAAAATGACAACTTAGAGAATACTTGTGTGTCCACTTCTTGCTTTAATATCAAACTTTTGTTTGCATGTTTCTAAACCTTTTAAACACAAACTTGACACAGATACCAAAGTAATATACTTCAAGGGAAATGCTTATGACAAATTATAAAGTTTCGTTGAAATTTTAATGAAGCATTTATATAAGCTTTTTGTGAAAATGACACTAATACAGACAGTGTGATTGTTAATTGTGGCGTTTCCACAACTCCTTTCTGAAAGTTCACAAGCAAGTTATTCCCCAAAATATGATATTTGCATTTTTTTTAGTAAAGTACCATACAAATTAAGTAGAAATATTATAGGAAAGGAATTGATTCCAATATGAGCCAATACACAATTAATGCAAACTTGCTCTGATTTGAAGCTTTTATTCTTAGTTTAGAAAATGACAAGTCTATTAATTGATGAACTATGTAATCAGTCGACCCAATCCTTTTAGGTTCGTTGAGAAGTATAAATGATTTAAAGATATGCATCTAAGCAGTTTTTTGTAAGACATTTTGCTCCTTTTACTCAACATTTCATAAAAATCAAGCTTAACAGTTCAACTACATAATGGTAAAAATTAAACAAAATTTGTTAAGGAAACTATTTTTGGATTACATATTTACACTTTTTGTTTTTTCAATTAAAAATTATAGCCTTGTCTTTAACTACTAAAAAAAATATCAAATCTTACCTCTTTTTCTTCTTTTTCCTCATCTTTCTTATCATCGTCATCCTCCTCTTCTTCTTCCTCCTCCTCTTCTTCTTCACTTTCAAGTTCGACAAGTTTCTCTTCCTCTACTTCATTCTTGACATCATTAGTATTTTCTTCTTTCTGTAGTTCCTCTTCTTTTTCTTCCACATCAGATTCCTTGCTCTTTTCTTCCTGTTCGCTACTTTCTGGAATAATTTCTGTCTCTTTTACTTCTTCAATTCTAATTGGAGTTGTTTCTCTGACTTCCTTCTTGACTTCACTGGCCGGAATGTCATCCGGTGTGGGTTCATCAGTTTTCTTTCGCTTAGCCCGGATTGCTTCTTCCTTCTTTTCCTGTTTTACGCAATGCATAAAATTATAATTGTGCCACAAATAAATTTGACAAATTTACTACTGTACAATAAAAAAGTTAAAAAATAAAATAAAAAAAAAGGCAGTTTTGGGATTACCTGACTAGTGGATGACGTACAGCAGAAACTAATGAAGAGAACTATTGGCAAGCCTATAACTATCACATAGACTGCCCACAACCAGGGATGTTTGTTGGTATATTTGACTAATCTTAAAAACACACCATCCTATATGGGAGAGAGAAAGAAAATAGGAAGGATAAGGGTATTGGAAACAATTTTTAAGGGATAAAATTAGGTTGGTACACAGATTCACTAATAGCAATAGCCAGATTTTCTAAATAAGATTTTCATGGTTTGGTGGAATACACAGAAGCCCACAAAATTTAAAAACTGCTACCTCTTTGACTCTCTTATGAAGATGCCAGCCATAAATTATAAATGGAACCGTTAAATACATAATATATAATAGCCATGCATTTGGACGATTGTTCGTCTTCTTCATAATCCATCCCCAGAATGTTTGCTAAAAATATTCCTATTGTTTATTAGTTGTTTAATAACAATCTGGTAATCTCGTATACATACTATGTATAACACCGTGTAATAAATTAAGATTTGGGAACATTTAAGTTATAACTTTTTTGTATATTATAAATATGTAAATATGACATGAGCTGAAATAATTAAGTAAGCGCAACTCACTCATTTATTTTTAAATTGATATAAAGTATGTTGCAAAGATTTGGGCAATAATAATTATTAATATAATAAAATGCAATTAAAGCTGTAAAGAAAGGTAATTTATAAAAATTGATTAAGGTTAGTAATAAATATTTTTATGAATATTAATAAATTACAAATACAATGTGCAGTTATCATGAAGCATGACAACAGAACCTGCAAAATATTTAGAACATAAATGTTTAATTAAAAATTACAAATTTCAAGCATTTCAGATATTAATATTAGTTAAACAACTAAAGTTGCTATTTACATATAAATTTTCAAAACTATCTCACAAAATTATATATATATATTTTCATTTATATTCAGTAGATGGGTAATTGTGAAAATCTGACTCTCTAATTAATTAGAATTCTCTCTTAGAGAATTCTTATAGAATTCTTCTTTC
>NW_019386395.1:3578-20950 GCF_000671375.1 Centruroides sculpturatus | reverse complement strand
GTAGAGAAAAAAAACTTCTTTTTATTAGTTTTAAAATTTACTTCTATCTGAGCTGAAACTAATTTAGCTTGAAGAACACCTTAAGCATTAATATTTTTTCCAGCAACACAAAAAAAAAAAATTAAAATTTGAACACAGTAAGAACATTAATTAGAAATTTCAGTTCAAATCTTCTAGTTTATAAATTAAACCTAATACAGACCTGTAAAATAGGTAAAAAAATGTTTGTTTAATTAAACAAAATATAGTGTTACTGGAAAAAGTATTAAGGTGTTCAAACTGTTTGTAATTTTTTGCTATATTGTTGGAAGTACTAATGTAAAATTACTTTATTATTATATAATGTACATTCAATAACGTCGTTATCCTTTCCCCAATTCCCTAATTTTTGAAACTGGTTTCACCAACCACACCATTTTTTAAAACACAACCCTCTCCATGGTTGGCAAGGGATGCTCTATTTTAATGTTAAAAAATTTTATCATTCCATCAAATTTTAAATATAAATAAAATTGCATTTAACTCACCGTCTCTCTGTCTACCAGTTCTTTCTTCAAAACCCAGGTTTCTGCCGCCCACTGTTCCGACACAAACATATCATCTGTGATTATGATGTTATCAAATAGAATGTTGTCTGTCATTGACCACAATTCAAAACCGACTGCTCCCTGTAAATTAAGCAATTTTTAAAATTTTTATTAAATCATAATTTCCTTTTGAAACAACAACATAGAATAATTTTGCAAATTGGAAATAGTTTTAAATACATTCAATTATAAAATGAATAAGTTGGACAGGACCAATATTTCTAAAACACAATGAGCTTAATTGGATTCTGACAGAAATCTGAAACATATTCCTATTACTGTAAACACACACACAGTGAAGCCAACTGAGATAACTCAAATTAATATTTCCAATATATTATCATTAAGTTTTATATTACAACATATTATTATATAAGAAATATTAATAGCATCAGTAGAATTTGATAAGATTTACTATAATGAAGACATTTAACAGTGGTATTTCAAACACAATTCAAAATTTATTTGATTTCATTCTTGTAACAATTTATTCAATGTTTCAGTAAACTATTCATTATATATTTCATTTGTTTTGAAAATGATTTAAATATTCTTCCTTAAAATTAGTTATAACTTAACATTTATATATTTTTTTATCTTTCAGATTTGATCAAGTATTTTCAAATGATGAAAATTTTGATAGTTTTTATTTCATTTCAAGATATTTTTTTTGACAGTTGCCGAAATCAAAACCAGGATCAGGTGTTTTGAAAGGTATTTAGCTGACTAAATGCAATTAAATTTCATATGGTGACATTTCAGAACATGCAGAATATATTTCCATAAAAAGAAATTAGTATACCAAAACTCACCACCAGGGTACTTTTGGCACTGCAAGCAACAAACATTAATGCAAAATACTCATGCTATACAAAGACCTTAGTGATGTATGGGATACTACTCAGTGGTCTCCCTCTTATAGGTGTAAAACTTGATGGTGGTGAGCTGTGTTCTGTGGCCAACTGCAACTAATCCTCTGTAATGCTTCTCATGTAATGTGAGACTCTTTCAAGGGTATCAAATTTATGATAAGTCCTCAATAAACCACACTTTTTAAGTGACCCTACAACCATAAAATTACAAAATTACAATCAGTATAAAAGTACCATAGTGATGAGTTTGATATACTCATTTTTTTTAATGAAACGTCTGTTGCCCTGAAATGTCACTGTAACAAATTTGGTTGTCTCTTTTCAACTTTCTTAAATCTCTATACAACATTGAATAGAGGTACTTTAATTATAATCATCCTATATTTTATTTGGGCAAGAAAACATTTCTGTAAAATATGAATTAATTAGGAAAGAGGTCTGAGCTTCATTCGTTAGTAAAGATGATTCATAATACCAATTACTTGTTACTTTGGTATTCATTATACAGCATTGCAACGAGTCAGCAAGACACTGCTGCATTAAACAAAACCTGATGAATGCTCTTCCTCATCCTAATGATGTTTTAAGTTCAGAAATTGATTTAACAAATTTTAATCCATCATGAATGTCTGTTCGTTTCGTCGTAAGACAACGGCAGATGTAATCCCAATAATTTTTTTTTTCCGCGTACCAAGTAAACTGGTGTGCTTTCTATTAATTCTTTCTCTTTTTTTACTTGCAAGTAACCTTGATTCTTCTTCTCTTTTTTCTGCACATTTTAACTGTTGCCGTAATTCTTCCATATTTTTCTCTAAATGGGCGAGTTCAGCTTTCAAATCTTTCACTTCATTAATATTTTGAATCTCATTTGTAAATTGCTGTGTTAAAGTGGGTTCATTTTGTGACGTACAGCTGACCAAACTAGAGACGCTCATGCTTCTGCTAGGTGGTTGCCAAGAATAAGTTGTACTAAATAGCTTTCTAGCAAACGTCGGCCAAGACACGTCGAGATCGTGTCCTCTTGGCGAAAGATCAAACTGTATGTCATTTAATTCATATAATGTGGAAATGAGGAAAGAGGTCTGAGCTTCATTCATTAGTAAAGATGATTCATGATACCAATTACTTGTTACTTTGGTATTCATTATACAGCATTGCAACGAGTCAGCAAGACACTGCTGCATTAAACAAAACCTGATGAATGCTCTTCCTCGTCCTAATGATGTTTTAAGTTCAGAAATTGATTTAACAAATTTTAATCCATCATGAATCCATCAGGTTTTGTTTAATGCAGCAGTGTCTTGCTGACTCGTTGCAATGCTGTATAATGAATACCAAAGTAACAAGTAATTGGTATCATGAATCATCTTTACTAATGAATCTTTACTTATTTTGAATAAATACAAAAGTAATACTTAAAAGTAATAAAGATAATATACATTGGTACATTATCTCATTTTATGTATATCGTATGCATATAAAAAGAAATACTCACCACAGGTGTCATTCTATAAGGATGTTTATCTTCAAAGAATTCTGGATTTTCAATCCTCCTTGGTTTCCATTTACCCTAAAATTAAATGGTCATGTCAACTGACAATAATCAAAATCAAATATTTTCTTTAAAAATGTAACATACCTTGTAATTTGGATTATCAATAAGGGGTGCTCTCCATTTTCCCTTGTAATTTGGATTATCTATCATGGGTGGTTTCCACTCTCCACATCCAGCCTGCTCACAGTTTGGATTACCTATTAATATTGATATTAACATTAGCCATATAGTAGAAAATGAAGGAATAATTCCACTTCAACTTGTTTCATTTAATTGAAACACCAAAATATACTTTAAGTAAAAGCAACGAGAATAATATTTAAGTGAATGGCTTTTTAAAACAATCATTACAATTTGTCATTAATTAATACAGCAAACTGTAATGATCTTAAATACTTATGCTGTTCTTGTGTTAATATTTAACATACTATAAAAATATTTTATTGTGTGCAAATTATTTGCTAGTAGTCATATAGTGAGCAATTAGAAAAAAATTAATCTAAAATATTTTCCATTAAATTTAATCAAATTTTAAAGATATAATGACTACATTAGAGTCACGGCCACAATTATAACTTACAATATAATAAAGTTTGTGAAATAAACACTGAAATTACCAGTATTTTTAATACTATATTGTAATAAAACTAGACTAGAGTACATGTAGGGTTGTATTTGAAAATAAATGATAATACTGATCATTTCTTTGTCTCTAGAAATGACCTTGTACTCCATAGTTTGAGAATTGGCTTAAGTTATCATAATTACAGGATGTCTCACATAAAATCAGTCCCAAATCACTTGAGTATATTATTGTAATCTTCATATTGAAAAAAACAGGACAAATGAGACCAAAGATTTTTACTTAATTTTATTTTAAAGTTTATTTATAGTTTTATTAACAAAAATTATGGAAATTTGCATGCCCAATACTTCATCATTTAACATCGGAAGTTCTGTAAAGGTTAAGCCTGTAAAATTTCAGTTATTGTTATCATCTTCAAGTACATAGACATTTTTAATTCATCTTTTAGTAATATCAGCATCAACATAAGGCTTATAATATACAATCATATTATCAGTCGTAACTAGTGCTTTAATCAAATATTTATCATTTTAATTGTTATTGATTAGCAGTATATCAGTTTAAATTGCTAGCATTTCTTACTTCAATTATACTCCAGATAAATTATTAATTAATAGTAAACTGTTCTGGTTTCTTTATGTTCTAAATAGTTATAATCATCTAAAAAACTAAACTAGATAAAATAAAATTAGCTCTGAATATTGTTATCTGTATAATACAGTGAATGATCAGTTCAGACTGAACAAAACAGATAACGAACACTTTTGCGAAAGATTTTTATGTTCAGACAACAAACACATTTGGAAAACAAACAGCTCACAGAACAAACACAACAAGAAGCAACGTAAAATAATGAATACTAATTGGTCTTCCCTTGCCTCCAGGTGACAATTCAAAACCTTTTGGAGTGCAGGAGACGTTGACATTGATGCTCAATCTGATACCGATCAGATAGTATTCCCCTGAACTTTGAAAATCTCCACTGTAATTCCAGACTTTTGTTTACCTTTCTGACAAAGAATTTTTAGTCTTTGCAGGACTGTCGGGCACTTGTTCAGTTTTGCATCAATTTTTATTTTTGAAAGGTGAGAGTATAATAGCCAAGCAGAGAATGGGCAGAAGATGTCTGATGATGTTAGGCAGTATGGCTTGAACAAGTCTACAGTAGGCACAATCTTAGCTAAGAAAGATATCATCAAGAAGCTCAAGTATCTAAAGGAATAACAAAAATCATATGAGAAACAAAGATGTGCCATCCATAAAAAAATGGATAGATTGCTTTTAATTTAGATAATAGAAAAGGAAATGAAAAGAGATGTAACTAGTATGACTATCATTCAAGAGAAAGGTAGAGAAATTTTTGGATAATTGAAGAAACAAACTCCAAACTCCACATTCGTCACATGAGTTCAAGGTGTTCTGAAGCATGCCAGTTGTCCTCAATGATGACATTAAAAATGTTTTGGAAACAAAAATTTGATATTCTTGATGCTATCCAGCTCATTCAAAAGGCAAGGTAAGAAGTCATTCAATGACAGTTGAATTCTGATTGGCAAAAGCTGTGTCCCTCCTGCATTCAGGGAGATAGAAATGATGTACCTGAAAATATGGATAAAATTGTGACAACTGTTACAGATCTCGAATTGGAAGTGAATGAAGATGACATCGAAGAGCTCATCATGAAACTTGAAACTGATCTGATGACAAAAGAACTCTTGAATGAAGAACCAAGAATCTCAGCAAGTTATGTTTTCTTATGAAAAAGAGGAAGACAAGAGGACCAATGCCAACATCTGCTATTAAAGGTCTTTTGAAGAAGTGGGAAAATGTCAGAATACTGGTCTTAGAATGGCATTCAAACCAGGTTCAGGATAATAGGCTTGAGGATCTCTACAACAACAATGCTATTAATTACTTCCGAAAAATCCTGAAGAAAAGCAACCGATGTTGGACAGAACCGATTCTTTAACTCTCCACAAATGGGGAAAAATCATGACCAACAAAAATGCAAGACTGCATATGTATATGTGACACATACATACACAGTAATAATAATTATTACTACAAATAAATAAACATAGTAAGAAAGTATATAATTTTTTATTTATTTTTTGGGGTCTCCAGAATGAATTAATCAAATTCTCATAAAAATTTATGTTAAATCAATAATCAGATAACAAACAATTCGGGTAGCAAACATGGTCTTGGAACGGATTATGTTTGTTAACTGATCACCCACTGTATTTAAAATACATATCATTTAACCAACATGTTATGAAGCAACGTTGGATTGCAAGAAACTTTGTTTGCATAAGATTCTGGATTTTAAATATATGCAATTAATTCTACTTTTGTGATACAGTAAGCATCAATAACAATTTTGAAACAAATGAAAATTATAAAAGGCAATGCAATTTTTATATTTCCTTCCTTTTGGAAATCATACCAGTATTTGATTAAAAATAGATTTCTCTTAATGTTTATGGTTATCAAAATATCACAGAATTATCAATGGAAAGTTTATTAAATATAACAATGACAATAATGTATTTAATCATCAAGTAAAAAACAAAAAATTACGATACTTATTGTATTGTCTAATATTTCAATATATTTATATTTTGAAAAATTAAAGAATTAGAAAATTAAAACTCATTAAGAGAGTTCAAAAACAAAAAATATTTACTTATCAATGGTGGTTCCCATTCACCATCCATTTCATCATCCCTAGATTCAAAATAATAATAAAATATATATAAATTTATTTTTTCATATTATTAATTACTATAATATTAGTACAGACCAGTCTTTTGGCTTCTCAGCATTTGGATCAGGAATAAGCTCCACTTCGTCATCCAACCAACCTTCTGGTTTACGAGCATTTGGATCAGGGATTTGTCTTGGAGCATCTTCATCCCTAAAATATTAATTTCAGAAAGTTTACAAGTTTTGATTTTATATGATATAAATGCAACATATACAATTAGTAATAACTATTATTTAATGTATAATTTTGAAACAATCTGAATGTTTGTATTATCACCATCATATTATATAAACTGACTAAGTTTGCAATCAGATATTTTCCATTACAAAATGTTCAGTATAACTTTATGATATCACAATTAACTATAATGTCTCATGTTACAATTTTAATTGGTAAAACAAGTTTAATCAATCATCTTTAAAAAAAATTCATTATATATAATTGCTACCAAAATGTTCTATTATTTCATTAACAATAACAAAAATAAAATATGTTTACATTCAACTAGGGGGTGCTTCACTCACTTGTTTAGTTCATACGTTTATTAGTTGTGACTGTTTCTTTTTGAATATTCTATCTATTAAATGTTTATAATGTTTTTAAACAAAAAATTTAAAATTTATTATTGGCAAATTGGCAGATTTATGAACAATAATAGAATTTATAGATAAGTGGAGCCAATACCCCGATTTGCACAATTCAGTTCCAAGTGCCCAATGGGCTTTGTCCCCTTATTTCAAATATTCATGAAAATTTTCTCATTCCTGGTGCTGCCATTTTTTTGTGACAGAAAAAAGTGTCATGACAATTATTTTTATATATGTATAATAGATTTCCCTAGTACTACTCTCTGGTATTCCTGACATATCTTGGGTCGCAACCTAACGACCTTGACCTGTGGATCCAAGATATCTCATTTCAGCATTAGAATGTTTTTGAAACTAGTTGTTGTTAGTTGTTACAATTTTTATATTGAAACTAACTTCCGAAATATATATATATTTTTGTTTTTACATTTATTAATATATCTATTTTGTTTGTGTAAAATAAAAAAATAATTTCAATAGCCAAGATACAATAGTCAAGATTATTTTTTTCAAAAATGTGTAATTTTCGTTAGGCAACATTGACAAAAATTCAACACGGCACAACAAGCAATGGAGAAAAATTCCAACACAGGATAGGTTAAGACTTTAGGGCCTTTTGCAAAAGTTTCTCTTTAAACTACAGAATAACTATTCGTAAAAACTAGTCATTTTCACAAGTTTCTTTGACATTGCAGAAAGCTATCAGCCAGTTAGCTGAAAAATTATCCATGCAGCAATAATGTTATCAAAAACAATATGGGATAAACAAGTGAACAAAAATATAAAATGAACTGGAATGTAGACAAAATATATATTGGTAGATTTAATAGATAATAGATATGATCACAATATTTTAATATATGTATTCTATTAGAAATGATTAATTAGTTTATAAAGATTCATTTAACTAAAAATTAACATAAAACTGTAGCTTTTTAAACTAAAACTGATTCTCAAAACATACAATCACTCTATAACATTATAAGATTTGATCTTTTTTAAAAACATTCTGTCAATATTAGGACAAACTTGATTTTATTAGTCTATATAAAAACCACTTCTTGCCCAACTATAGCTATTATATATATGTTATACTATTATATCATATTTAAAATAACAGGTTTATCATACATATGAGACTATATTATACTATTTAGACCATTTTATTTTTATTTACATATTGTGATATGTAAATAAAATGGTTTAAATAGTGTAATATATATATAATTAATTAGTCTAAATAAAAGTCATGCACATCAGAATCAGAGCTATCAGTCATCTTGTTTCTCTGTTAATCTATAAAATAACTTTTAATCATCCAAAATTGAGTAGTTAAAGTTATTCAGCAATTTATCCCAGACTTACACTCATGCAATGTGCTGAAAGTAATTCTAAAGATATTAAAGTTCATTTAATCTCAAGATTAAATAAAACTCATGCAACTGACCCCTAGAATTATACAGCTAATCAATAAATTTTGAAATGTAATTCTCTGAAAGAATTTATGTATTTTAGATACCTACCTACATACAAATATAATAAAGCAATTTTCTAGTTATTTAAAAATATATATATTTTTTATTGTTCATATATCTAATGTTAGTTCTACAGTGAGCTATGTGAAAATTCAATCTATGAAACAATAAATAAAAAATATTATTTTTCCATAAAAAATATTACAACAAAAGAAAAACTCTTCTCTCTTTTGCTTTTACTGTATTATTTAATAAAATAAGCTATAATCAATTAGGCAATAATAAGTGATTTAAAATCTTAATTTTTGAGTGAGTGTAAATTTAGTATTATTTATAATTTAATTTCAGCTTACCAATTGTCTGGCTTTTTGGCATTGGGATCTGGAATCCTAAAAGAAATTCATTATAAATGATGTTTCCTAATTACAGATGAATAGGATTATATATATATATATTAAAAATATGTATAAAAAACCCACTTTTCTCTTTCATCCCAATCTTCAGGTTTTGAATCATTTGGATCATCAATTTCAGCAGGTGGATTAACTGAAGGACTAAAAACAACTTTTTTTTTAGTTTTTTGTATAAAAGTTTTATTTTTATATAAATCAGAAACAATGACATTTGTTATTTGCATATATACCTAACATCTTCTAGTAAACTTCCCTTGTGTATACTTTTTTGATCAATCTGAATTTCAAAACGATTGTCAGGTGTAATAACTGAAATACACAGAGAAAATATATTTGAAATTATCATAAGAAACTTATTCAACTAAATTAAAAGTTGTTGTTATAATATGAATTTATATGATAATGCAATATCTAACAAAAACTGAATTAAAACTGGTTTAGTATACATTTAAATATTATATTACTTATTACACAGTTATGGGTTTTGAAAATTAGTTATTATTACACAGTTATTTTTACACATTAGTTATTATTACACAGTTATTATGGGTTTTGAAAATTCAGATGTGAATCATACATTAAAATCAGCTTATTGTAATCACAGATATTGTTATCAGTCATTTAATATAATCAAAGTTAACAGGTCCTAAAACAATGAGTTTAAGCACATTAAATAAAACTTTAGTTTCTGTAATTAGAGAATTGGTTATAGTTATCATCATATATGTGTAAATAGGCATTTTTAAGCTTGTTTTTGCACTATCAGCCTCAACATTTCAATCATTATCACTGATTAAGAAGAGTGATAATCATTAAGATCTATTATTACTTGCCTGTAATGCAATTTGTTTAAATTGCTAGCATTTCTTAACTGTAAATGAACTATTCTTTAAGAACTTAACAAGCAAAGTATAGTGGATGAATTATATATTAATAAATAAATAATAATAATAATAATAATTATTAAAACAATTAAACATTGTTAACTTTGAAAATTTATTAATGTGTGTTTTTATTGTTAAGCTGTATATATCAATACAAATAAGTGATTTCACCACTCTATTTAAATGCTTTCAGCACTGTGCATATGCAGCCTAAATAAACTAGCATCTAAATCACACAGTTATGCATGACGTAAACACTTCAGCTGGATGTATTTTTAATTATGGAAATCAGATACTGCTAATCAGCAATGAATAATCTTCATAAGATGGTTTGTTATCATTTTCTACAAAATGGCTCATTGGATAAACATAGTAACTGAGAAATTAATAGTAGTAATTTATAATTTTCTTGAAATTTTTGAGTAAAAGAATAGAACAAAAATAAAAACAAAAATAATTATAAATCAATTTTTGTTTTTATTTTTTTGCACAAACAACAGGTATGTTGATTGTGAGAAAAAATTGTGGCTGAGTGCAGTATCATCAACCATCTTCCACCAAATAGCATGCAAATGTAGTAGTGAATATCAGTAGTACAATCTGTGCATGTCATGTGATTCTTGGTTTAGTGAAATGAAATTATTCACGTGGGTATCCAGCTGAAGAGTCAATAAGATCACAAACTTTCACTATTTCCTTATTTATTTACCCCATTTAATGTTATCAGTGTATAGGTGATCTCAAACTGATTAATATGTAGTAAAATCTCTTTATTTTACTTAAATTATTTATTTTATTTAAATTAGTTAAATAGTTTGGACACACACCGAAATGATTTTTAGCATAATCTCTCACTGAATTCTGACTTATTAAAT
The DNA here is from genome assembly GCF_000671375.1 of Centruroides sculpturatus. Lineage (NCBI taxonomy): Eukaryota > Metazoa > Arthropoda > Arachnida > Scorpiones > Buthidae > Centruroides > Centruroides sculpturatus. The sequence continues at coordinate 10,349 of NW_019386395.1, read as the reverse complement.
ATTTGTAAAATCTCTTTCCTTGTTCTTTATAACCTTATAAATAAAATGATATTTTTGTAATTTTTGTAAATTTGTTTGTTTGTGGGCAGCATCACATCTGTTTGAGACTTTTGCAGACATCTTTGTGTTTGGATTTGTAGTGTCAAATTTCATTTTCTTTTGGAAAATTTATCTTTCTTTTTATTTATATACTTTCCTGCAAACCTGATCCATTGTATTTTATTAAAAAAAAATTTGTAAAAACCTACAAATTTGTTTCAAATTACCATAAAAGTTCATTTTAGCAAACAAATCTGTGTTATCACTGTTTGCAGATCAATCCACCACCAAAAGCACCATATAACACATCTAACTTCACATTCAGTTACTTCCATTTTAGAAATAGTAAATTAATAAATCAATTTAATTATTAAGAACACATGATCTAAATAATGATTTGCAACTGGCTAAAAATCAGCTGTGATATCATTACCATGTAATCAACCTCATTTTGCCTGAATACTGGTAATTTAGTTTCTCTTATCTGACAAAACCTAATGATGAGTGAATATCTGGAAAGTATTTAAAACATATTATTTCTCATCTACTTTCAATATTTCTTTGAAATGTAATTATTTTCTCTTGAAATATATCACTTTAAATTGTTCACTACAAATTGCTCTAAGGATTACCTTACTCATTGTTTGAGAGAAATTTTTTAATCTTTATGAATATTTCTGTAAATATGATGGAGCAATTCTATGCAAAGATATCAAAAGAAAACAGGTGAAATTCATTGACACTGCAACAAAAACAAATATTCAATTTATATAGTCATCAGCCAACAAAAGCATGTATAGTTTTGATACCGATATTTTCATAAAAGCATTGTTGGATACATCTGCTAGCAATCAATAAACTGAATGCAATAGCTTAACACTCCATATTTAAAATGTAAAAATTTCATATAAAGAATTATTGTATTCGGATGAATCTATTAGATTCAACAGAATATAATAATTAAATTTTAAAATAAATATTTCATTTAAAATATAAAATAAAAGCACTTACTCAAAGTAAATAAATGAGGTTTTTTGTCTTTAAATAAATCTTCCAACTTTGGTATAGAAGAAGCTCTTTTCCAATGTTTTTCTTGATATGTGCCATTCTTTGGATTTCTATGTCTAAAAATGAAATGTAACTGAAAAAAATAAAATATGTAAATTTGACTGTAAAGAACTTGAGTTTTCTTTCATTAAAATGAATAAAATGTAAAAACATAAAATAAAGTTTTCAAATGTATTTGTTCTTTTATTGATGGAAATTGAACATTTTTAAATAATTCTGAATTAAGGAAAGAAGAATCCTTCATTTTAAAAGACCTTATAATATAATTAAGATGAGTTAATAATAATAATAATAAGTGCAGAGCCCAAATGGTTAGGAGTTGAAAGTTAAAATTTGGTACAAAGTGTACATTCTCATGACATATCCTAAGTAGAGATTTTTTTAAATTCCCCCATGGAGGAGAAAGAGAGGGTTAAGGATTACCCTGAAGTACTTGGCTTCTACTGTACTATTTTAGATGTGGTTTTTTGCATTTTTGTGGGAAATCAAACATATTTTTAGACCCTTCTAAAAATTCTCTGATCAGCCTCAGAAAAGGGGGGACCTAATTCTTGCACCTGATGAAAATGGGTAAGATCGGTCACATAAGATAACCTTTGTAGTTATATAAATCAAATTCTATAATATAATACATTAGAAGGGTTAGAAGTATAAAATTAGCTAATTTTAATGTTTGTTCTTATTTCTTGCCTGGGCTTACCTAGAAGTTTTATATAAAATAAATCACAATTTTTAAAGGCTTCACTAAAGGAATAAAGGCAGTCAAAATGCTTTCATCCTATACACCAATGCTATTGAAGCAAGTAAATATGCTATAAAAACAATGATAAAAAAAAACCTAACCTATTGAGAAACTGTAACCATAATTTCATCATTCAGGAATCATAATTCTTAAATAAACATTCCATAAACAATAAATTACTATTTTTTGTTGTTGTTTATTCTAGTTCCATTTCAGTTTTAAGTATCTAGGGCCTTTGTTGAGATGGGGGATGGTTGAACTGGAAGTTGAGCAGTGTGTTATGTAACAAGAAAATTAGCTGCAAACTGAAAGGTAAATTGTACAAATCAGTTGTTAGATCTACAATGTTGTATGGGGCTGAGACATGAACAATTACAAGAGCCCAAGAAAGAAAGATGGAGGTGGCAGAGAGAAGAACGTTGAGATGGATGTGTGGAATGTCAAGGAAGGATAGAATAAGGAACAGGTTTATTAGAGGTTTTGTTAAGATGGGTTCCTTGAGCAGGAAGATGCAAGAATGCAGGTTAAGGTGGTTTGGCCATGTAGAGCGAAGTAGTAAAGATTATGTTGGAAAGAAAGCCAGAAAACTGGTAGTGAAAGGAAGGAGGAAAAGAGGAAAACTAAGGCTGCATTGGAAAGATAAGGTGGAAGAAGACTTGAATAGAGGGAATTTAAGAGAAAAGACACCCTTGATAGGATAAAATGTAGGAAACAGATTAGAGAAGGAAACGCTGAACCCATATAAACATGGGAAAAGTCAAAGATGAAGAAGTTTCAAGCGTAAAATATTGCTTTTTTATGGACTCATCATACAGGAACTTAGGAGACAATATGGCTGAATTTAAACTTTATTGATATTAGTTACAAGAAAATGCATTTCAGGTGTCACACCCTCATCAGTTCTTATCATTTAGTACCTGTATTATTCAAGGATATTTTTTGTACTATTTCAATAACAATCATAAATCATACACGGATTAATGGATGAGAAAGATAAAAGATCTTTATTAAAAATGATATTTTTAAAATTTTTTATTACATGTTAAGAAAAATTCAACTGTTATTGAAATAATACAAAAAATCTTTGAAGAATTCAGGTAGTAAGTGGGAAGAAATGATGAGAGGTATGACACCTGAAATGCATTTTCTTGTAACTAATATCAATAAAGTCTAAATTCAGCCAAATTGTCTCCTAAGTTCCTGTATGATAAGTCCATAAAAAAGCAATATTTTACACTTGAAACTGAAACAATAAATTATTATTTACAAAACACTTATCATTCTAGCAATGCTAGACATTTCTAATACCAGTATAAATATAATTACTATATATTTAGACTATAGTATTTTAACATACCTTTTAGGACTTTTTTGTTTAAGTAAATTTGAAATATTTAGCATCTTGGAAGTCTTAAATTACACCTAACGAAATCTTATTATCACTAAATAAATACAATAATACAGGTGAGTCAAAATTGTGAACAATCTTAATTTTTAATTAAACATTATTACCAAGCGAGCGCCTAAATATCGGGCTATAATATGGCTAATTAAATGATTGATATAAAGTAATTTGACACTAGAGGTAGATTAAATAAATAAAATTATTAAATTTATTTAATAATTTATTTATTTAATTATAATTATTAATTTACTTAAGAGATGGCACCTAACATCTACCTCTAGTGTCAAATTACTTTATACCAATCATTTAATTAGCCATATTATAGCTCGATATTTAGGCGATCATTTGGTGATTTATTGTATACTACTCAGGCTTTGCGATGTTATTATTTTTAAACATTATTAATGAAACATCTTAATTTTGTTTCGTTTTCTATTCCGATTGGTCATGACAGACCATTGTTATGGCCTCCCCAATCTCCGGTCTTCTGGCACTAAATTGTACTGTTGAACATTGGTTTGAGTGCATTAATTGTGCTGGTGGCCAGATTGAGACTCTGTATAACACAAACTTTAGGTAAATGCTTTCTCTCAAATAGTGTTCACATAATTTTGATTCACCCTGTATATCAATTTATTTTATCGCTTTTTTCAATAAATTTAAATATAAAATAAAAAATTAATTTTTTTTTAACACTTGAAATAAATTTCCTACTTTGTATTGTAAGAAAATATATTATCAGTTTATATTTTTTTCAGCTGTATATATCAACTATTAAAATAAGAATACAAAAATTACAGACTACACAGTTTACTACAAAACTATATTTTCACTTACTTTCCAAATGTATTTATTATTTTATATCTTAATATTTTAAGAAGTAAAAAGTTAAATGATACTAAAGAAAAAATAAATTTTTTAATAAAATTTACACAAGAGTTCATCAAACCTCTTTACTCCAATTCTGATTTTGTAACAGTATAAAATAAATCTGACTTGGGAGGAAGCTGAAGCCCTTGCCCATGATCAAAATCAATGGAAGATAATTGTTACCTGGTATGTTACCTAGCATTGGAGGTATTACTACTACTACTACACAATAAAACCATACTTTGTGGCCATCTCAGTTATGTAGCCATCCTCAAAATTTCCCTATAAAACTTTTAATATAAATCAAACTCCATCTTAGTGATCACAATAGGGGTATCCTAAAGTGACACTTATCTCTATTTACATGGCCAATAGAATAGGAAAATTTCTGCATTCCTAAACTCAACATATTTTAAAAGTGCTTTAAATGGAACTAAGCTTTCTTGCTAAGAACCTTCAAACAGCTTATGTTCAAATAAAATAAATCTTTATTTACAGTCAACAAATTAAACTTATCTCCAGAGTTTAGTAAGAAAAAAGACAATTATATATTTGTTCAATAATGTTATACAAAATTTGATTGTATTTTGTAAAAATATAACTATAAATCAGCAATGATCAGTCTATGTCACTCAACATGCAACAAAGAAAAATATCAATGAGCCTAGTGTAAAAACTAGTTTAATTTTAACATTTTGTTTTCTTTTGACAGTTGTACACTTTTGTGTATTTAGTGACTTTTGTTTAATAAAATTTCCATAAGGTTGTGTAGGGTCCAAGTCCTGACAGATTTGGCTAAATATTTGATAGTTTGTAGTTTTAATCAAAGTAAAAACGTCCCCGATAGGCACATGATAAAAAAATACACAGTTTTTGAATTATTTAATGTCCAAGATGCAAAAATAATGTAAACTGTGCACATGTTGTGAAAATCTAAATCTTTCTCATTTCAAAATATAAAAAATATGTTCCATAGAGTCCTTTTCAATTGTTATCAAGTCTTGATGGAGTGGTCTCTTGCAGGAAGGGCACTGATGCATAACAAAAAGGAGCACACTTTATCTATTAGTGTAGTATGAACCCAAACAGTATGATAATCAAATTTGCATGTATTGCATAGTAAATGATTTTGCCACAAGGAAATCTAGATAATGTTCCAAACATCAGTAACATTTGAGAACATCTTATATTTTAGAACAAATTTTGATTAATTTTATGTATTGAAGTGAGCAATTATTTATTGTGACATCATCAAAATGCCAGGCTGCAATTTTTTATTTATTTAATTTAAAACATATGCTCTCCACCTTAAATTATTAATAGTTTCTTGCCCCTGTACATCATACTTTTCCTTTAACAATAGAGTCGTGCCAATCATCTATTAATTGCTTTCAGGGGAAAGTTTGAATTGAAATAATGTGACAAACAACTGAGTTTGCATCAGAAGTTCATATATAGTTAATCGCACCCTCCTGCCTCTAAGGTTTCCATATCTTGTCTCGTCTTTCATCTATCTAATTCCATTTTTGGGATTAAGAAAGACAGACAGACAAATGCACGACAGTGGGAATTTATAGGTCTACCATTTTTCAAATTGCAGCCCAACAAATATGATAATGCAAATCAAACACAATTTTTTAATTTTTATATTATAAATTATACTTAAATTATAAAATTTAACCAATTTTAATATTTTACTTACTTAATCAAATATTAAAAAACATGTAATTATTTAAAATTAATACTGAAGAATCAACAGAAGTGAATTATTAAAAATTTGTGTTTAAATTTTGAATAAGTATAATAGAACTTTTTCCATGTGCTAAGTTATTAAAAAAAAGAAAACCACAAATTTATTAAAATCAAATTTAGATATCAGAAAAGTTATTTTTAACTTATTAAATTTTTTTTTTATTTCTCTACCTTCTGTTCAGTTCCACATTTATCAGGACCAAACATTATAGTATATGGAGTCTTGTCATGAAAATTCTTAAGATTCATGTCAGAAGTTTGAGAAAGAACTTTTATGTATGCACCTCCACAATCTTGTCCATTCTGAAAGTGGACTTCATATCTGAAATTAAAACATTTCATTATATAAATTATAAGAAATTTACATACATTAAAAAAAATCATACTTACTGAAGTACAAATGGTTTGTTGTCAAACAAAAATGGTTTGTCTAGTCTAGTTGATATGGCATGATGATGGGCCTTTGACTAGTTTAAATAATATAATAAATTTAAAAACTTTTTAAAAATTATTATTAATTAATTAATATTTAAACATAATATATCAAAATAGTACATTCATATTTAATACAAATGTTTAAATAAAAGAATTTATAAGAAATATCTAAATGAAATTTGATAAAATATAAATTATTTAAATTTGACACCAACCCCTGCCGAAAATCAATCGGGCTAGTTTAATGCTAATTACTAAATAAATTACGTAACCAATTTGGCACTAGAGATAAGCGTTAGGCGCCAGCGTTTTTCTCCCAGCAGTTCTAAATTATTTAAATTAATTAATTTATTTATAATTATTAATATTAATAAGAGATGGCGCCTAACGCTTACCTCTAGTGCCAAATTAATTACGTAATTTATTTAGTAATTAGCTAAATAAAAAAAAACAAACTTTA
>NW_019386395.1:0-2978 GCF_000671375.1 Centruroides sculpturatus | reverse complement strand
TAGAATGTACTGTTCGTTTTAGGTTCAACAGTTTATTTACATGTACTATTACTTAAGCTTTCTCCTATTTTGACATATTAAAAAGTTGCATTTTTGTCTTAACGTAATAAAAATATTTTTATTCAACATTCACCATCAGTGCATTCTGAGTGTCAACAGTCAACATTTGCCGGTGTAAGTGAGAAATAACGATATTTAGCAAATATTTCGGACATACACGAAACGACTGTGTGAATGTTGACATTCACCAGAGAATGTTGACATTCGCCAGATTTCGGTCATTCACAGTAACATATACAAAACACATACAATACAAATATCAAAACTTATAAAAATTACTTTGAAAGAAACTGATTATAATCATTTCTTATTTACACCAAAAAATTTCTAATCATAAAATGCAGGATGGTTATAATTAAAGTTGCCATACTCAAACCTATATAGAACTTGTTCTCATTGACATATTTTGATGAAACTTGGTATGTACATTATATGGACCATGGGGTATAGGAAAATGCAAAAAAAAAATATTTAGTTCAAATTTCTACCCCTAGGTGAAAAAATGGAACATGCAGCAGATGCTATGCAAATTAGAAATCTTTTAAAAAGCCAGTAGTCAATGTTGTTCTTTATCATGCCTTTACAGAAGAAAGATCGAGCTTTACAGGTAAAGTTGTTTTATCCGAATGACAGTAATAGTTTGGCTGCAGTGCGAGAATATCGACATTTGAAAGGCTTGCGAATAGGGTTATGTCAGGGTATGGTTTGAGAAAGATGATTGCCAAATTTTAAGAGACTGAAGAGTTGGTGTATTGCAGGAAGAGGTTAGAGAAGGATTTCAAATGAAACTGTGGAGCAAGTCACTGTTGCTGTGATTGACAGAGCAAATGCTTCCCAACATTCTTCAGCAAGTGCTTGAGCGGTGTCACATGATTTGTCTCTTCCTTGGTTTACGGTTCAAAAAATTATGTAATCCATTTTACAGTGGTATCCATACAAGATCCACATTATGCAAAAGCTGCACCCTCAAGATCCAGAATAACACACAGAATTAACTTGTCAGTTTTTGGCCAGAATAGCCATTGACAATGCATGGCCAAGGAACATTTTGTGGTCAAATGAGGAGCATTTTACCCTAAACTAAGCAGTGAATACTCAGAACTGTCACATATGGGGGTACTGTAAGACCTGATATTGTGCATGAATAGCCTCTGCACTCTACTTACATCACCATCTGATGTGGTTTCACTTTGGACTTCTTTCTTGGCCCCCTTTTTTTAAGGAGATCACACCCCAAGACCCTAAAAGGTGTTCCATGACAGGTGCCCATTACTGCAAACTTCTGCTGCATCACGTCATTCCTGCTTTACAAAAACGAGGATGTTTAGAGACTACTATTTTCGTGCAAGATAGGGCAACATAACATATTGTCTGACAAGTGATAGAACTGCTTCATGACAAATTTGGAGGTGATCGAGTAATTTTGAGAAGTTTAGTGAATGCCTGGCTTCTTCATTCTCCAGACTTGAATCCCTGTGACTTTTGGTTGTGGGGATATTTGAAAGATTGTCTATAGAGAAGACATACAAACTCTGCCTGAATTGAAAGTAAGCATAATACACCATGATGCTGCAAGAAACCTATTGTGCTACTGTTGAACACACTGTAAGGTGCTTTGAACATGTGATTGATGCAAAAGGATTGCACATTGAATAAATGTTGTAAAGAAAAACCTTTTGTATGTTTCTATTTTGTGTTTCTTGTTCTTCATGTGCCATTTTTTCACCTAGTGGAGAAATTTGAACTAAATATTTTTTTTTGCATGTTCTTTTCCCCATGGTCCATATAACATATATACCAAATATCATCAAAATATGGTAACGAGAACAAGCTCTATATAGATCTGAGTAGGGTAACTTTAATTATAACCAACCTGTACGATTTTATGTTTGCAAAACTAAAATCAGGAAAATACCAAATACAAAAAGAAAAACTTTTTAAAATCAAGTATTTTATAAATTACCTATTTTACTGTATATATCCATTAATTGATATACCTTTGACTTATTTAATTGGCAAAAATAAACATGAGTTTATAATAAAAATGAATTTAGCATCTGTTCCCTAACAGTCTCTAGTTAATTTTATCCTACATTCATATTTATAGATTTATTCACAATCTTAAGATTAAAATTAGATTATAGTAATTAAATTAATCAAAAACTACATAGAGTCATTATGCATCTTCTTAACAGATTTGACTCATTAGAGAATCATATAGACNTTAGTAATTAGCATTAAACTAGCCCAATTGATTATCGGCAGTCGGTTGGTGTGTAACTATATTCGGTATCAGGTTTGGAGATGTTTGTTTATTTAAATTTGATTCCCACAAAGGCATATATTCTAAAAATCTGCATAAATTGTTTAAAATTATTTATTTTAAAATAATTTTTTTTCTATTTGGGTACAGCTAGGTTGTTTAATGTTCAGATGATATGATCAGGAACACAATCAGCTGCAATTCAAACTTTAGGTTTAACCCATTGTATTAACCTCTGAAAATGGTTGGCTTTGAAGTGGCAAAGTCAATCCTGTCCTCCAACTTCTCTGCAGATCCAGCCTCCCAACCATTTTCATAAACATTTTCAGTCAGTCTGTTGCATAACATTTGGAATGTTAGCTTAACAGAATGTATCAAATTTGATAATGGTCCAACCTGGCAACTGTGTCATGAGCATAATAGACAATAGCCAAAAGACATATTCTTGATCAGGGCAGTATTTCTTTAGGAAGAGCACTAGTCGCTTCTGTGAGACCCGAAAGGCCCCTGGGTCTAAATTAATATTTTATTAATAATGTTAAAATAATGTCACCAAATAGTACTTCATTTTTGGTGAGAAAAATACTGTTTTAACGTGGGAAAAACCCAGATAACAGATGTTACTTCCTTTCACAGAAGAGAACATCCTCTGACT
>NW_019386394.1:78532-79480 GCF_000671375.1 Centruroides sculpturatus | reverse complement strand
TATTTATTTTAATTACAAAATAATTCATTTCTTAATTGAGTTGAAGGAAAATTGCTTTCTAAAATTCCCTGGAGGGAAAGGTATTATTTCTTTGTTAGGGAAAGATCCTTTTTATATTCTTCCCCTGATATATCCATATAACATAAGAGCAGTTTATTAGGATCTATTACAGACAGCATTATGTAAGCTTATGTAATGAGGTTAAATGTAACAATTACAAATTTAGCCATAACCTTAAATTAGTAAAGCGTTATATCATTTCAATGGGTTCCATTATATCTTACAGAATAGCAATACCAAGAGATTTTATTATCATATCAACCCATAAAATAATTATAAATTTGAGAATTTAAATGTATTTTAAATTAAATTTCTAACTTTAATAATTTATATTTATTTTTGATATAATTTAATTTTTATATCTGGATAATAATTAAATTATTCGTCATGAAAATAATTTATATTAAATATAAGAATATTTTTTTCTCCTTTCTTGAGGGAAAAATTATAATCTTAGGGATATTTTAGGGAATAATATCGACATAAGGAATTTTTATTATAAATCATTTTGTTATTAAAGCTATAAAGAATTAAGGATAATATATTTAACGTTAAAATTACATTTAGAAAATTAAATTAAATTAATGGAAAATACGAAAATTTTGTTAAAAATAAAAAATAAGATTGTAATTAAGAATAAGTTTTTAAATAGAAAATAAATCCTATTTAGGGAATTTTCTTTAAGTGAAACTAACAAATTTTAATTAATTTCCTTCAAACTGGATTCAAACTTTAACACGAAATTGATTTTATTATATTTCGGGAAAAATCCCTCAGATATTTTCTCACAAAACATTTTAGGGATTTTTCTTCTAGAATATTATTTAAGAGAAAATATTCTATATAAAGATTTATCTCTAATATAATATATATATATATATATTATTT
>NW_019386394.1:72213-77893 GCF_000671375.1 Centruroides sculpturatus | reverse complement strand
AATAATAAATTTTAAAAATTATTAAAATATTTTGATAATTAGATATACAATTATACAGTAAAACCTGTCCAAAACGGAAATGCCTGCAGTTCCGGCTTACACAAGTTTTACTGTATAAATCTTTAAATGTATAGTTAAGTTTTAATAATAAATAAAGTTAATTTTATTAACGTATTTTATAATTAAAAATATTTCAGAAATAAATTTATTGATATAATTAATAATAAATGATTTAAGTCTGCATAAATTTTTAAAAATATCATTTTGTTTCCTAGATTATATCAAAGCTACTTTATTAAATATTAAAACATGTAGAGTCATCTTTTAAGTTTATTTATTTTCTTTTAGTAGATCCTATTGGATCCACTAAAAGAAAATAGAAGATATCTACAAGAAAAAAACGAATAACAGAAAGCCACAGATACTACTAACATTTGCAAAAGTAAAAAAGAAATTCAAAGAATGGATATTTCTGTACATTCAGATGACAAGCGGATAGATAACATTCCATTGTATCAGCACATATCATGTCAAAAAAATCCGAAACGTCACACTCATATTTTAAACAACATCCTTGTTACATAGACCATAGAACAATACTGTCAACAATGTGACACATAATAGATGTTTTGTTTTGTTTTATTTTTATGCAGTGGCACCGGAATTTCTGAATGAGTTGACAAGTAAAAATATGACTGTAATGGAGAATACAAACGTGACTTTGACATGCCGAGCTACTGGGAATCCTCAACCAGAAATTAAATGGAAAAGAGAAGATGGTCAAGGAATCATATTGGGGCAAGAAAAGAGTAAGTATATATATATACAGTAATTTATTATAAACACGATAAATATTAGTGATAAACAGTTAAAATATTCTATTTTAATCTTTATTATAAATAGGAAACTTATGTTGAAAACAGTATACCTTATGAAGGAAAGTGTATAGTGTTAGTAGATAGTTTGTAGTGACGAAGGGCCTTTGTTTCACATGAGAAGTCATAAAAAATGATATATGTGGTCGTAACCATGGCATATGACTTATAATGAATAACTACAAAAATCATAGATTTTTTTTACTATCTTCAGAAATTGTAAACAATAAACAATATCTGCAAAGACATATTTCTCAAAACTTAGTAGACTTTTATACCATATAAAAAATATATATACTGTAAATACAATAAATATACTTTTTAAGTTAACAATTTATCATTATATTGTCGATATTTTATAAGTAACATTCTTAAAGATTTATTCAATAAATGAAACTAAGAATCGTGTTTTAATACTACGTTATATTCTTGTTAAGATGTTTATTGAATAATTAATTATCAAGAATGTACTATTATATTTATTAACTAAATAGTTTCACGAAATACGATTCTCAATTAATTCATTTAACTCTTAATGTATTACGTTCAAATAATGATAAACAGCGTTGTACTGTACTTCGTTACTCTAGCATCATAGTATACAGTATACCAAATACTAGATACATACAAATATTTGCCATTCGATACTTTTAATTATGTAGTTAATTATTAATAAATTTTTGGATTATATTACAATTTATAAATTTATTAATAGAAGCTTTATATTGTTTGATGGACGAATCATGTTAAATTATTAAAGTATAGGCTTTAAATTTCGGATTTAAATTATTTAGCTGCAATTTGAAAAGAAAAAAAAATTGTAGACCTATAAATTCTTACTGTCTGTCTGTACTTCCTGATTAACTTACGATATAGACAGGAAATCACGTGATTTCAACTCAAACATTCTCCTCAGAAAGGAGTTACAGTATATAGATGACCGGCACGACTGTGTTGTTATCAGGAAAAGTATGATGTACAGGGGCAAGACACTAGTGATTTCAGAGCATATATTTTAAATTAAATAAATTAAAAATTGCATTCCAGAATTGTGACGATGTCATAGTAATTTTTTTTACTTTTAAAAAATTGAGAAATAAATAAAATTTTATTGAAAATTATACGGAATTACGTTTGAATTCTAGGTGATGGAGTCGAGTTAACTTTCTTCTTTAAGCATCGAGAGTCAAATGGTACATGAAGTCGATGAGATCAAACTTTTAGGAAATAGTCAAAAAGTTTTAAGAAAATTCTTTTCAATTGTATTCTATTTCTCTTTCACTTAAAGTTAGTGTTCTCAAAACACGTGATTTCTTTTTCTATAAATTGTCCAAAGAAACTCGTAAAAAGGAACTACAACGTTGAAGAACCATAAAATTTAAACTGTCAATAAACACTATAATGGACTACTATTGTGCAGAATTGGAGAAAGAACTAAGTAAAAGAAAAAGAAGAAAAAAATAAAAAAAAATAAAGCAAAAGCTCTGTTTTACAATCTCTACCCCGTATTGAAAAGCTAAGGATTAAACAAGTATCCCCAGTAAAATATTGTGCACACTATTCAGTTTTAGAACTGGTATAAAAGTACAGATGTGAAGCGAAAAAAAAAACTAGAAGAAATTGAAATTGTTACTATTAATAGCTTTCTTTAAATGCGATAATGCTTTAAGAAATTGATAACAGAAGAAGGAAAAAAAAAACTATATATAGGAAAAATATTTAAGATAATAATCAAACTTTAAAAGAATAGAATAAAAATAATGCTTCGATGACTATCTTAAATCAGATATAAGAACAGTCTATAAATCATTAACACTATCAAATCGAATCTCTCTCAATTTTGTTTTTTTCCTCGCCTCACGTATGTATAATTGCTTATTGATTTACGTGTTTGAGAAAATAGATAAATATTTGCAGTTATAATTTAATTATAAATCGTTAAAGAATTTTTTTTAATAATAAAAAAAAAAAAACTTTTTTTTCCTCAGTTGATAAAGTACAACAACAACAAAGAGAAACGAAATACCCGAAAGGCATCAATGACTTCATCTGACGATTGTATTCCATCGTTGAAATAGCTTAAGGAAATTCGTGTTTTTCGCAGTTTTACCTTCAATTCGTTTTCCATATCGAATATTCCCGAGTTTATTTATACTTTTTTTTTTATTTTGGAATTTTCGATTCGCATTTTAGAAAAATATTCTTTTCGCTCTCTCAAATTTTTCTTATTTTCTCATCTTTTACACAACTTTCATGCATTCATATTCATGATAAATATATATAAAAAATCATAAGATATATCTATTTATATATTGAATATACACCTGAATATATATATATTTTAACGTTTTGATTTTAGCTAGCACTTTACTTAATAGTAAACTAGTAAAGATTTCTCTTTATATCTACACGACTTGGTTTTTCATGAATAAAAAAAAATACATATATATATTTATGTTTAAGTTATACATTTTCTTAAATAATAAATGTATATGAAAATATTTTATTAAATTTTCAAGAATTTCGAACGTATTTCTTTATGGTTTTCAATAAGAAAGAAGAGAAAACATGAGAAGAATTTCTTTCATATTTTTATTTCAACCGTAGAAATCATCATTGTTTATGAGTACAATGACTTAAAATTATCGAAAATTATATTATTTTGATCTAAATTATCAAATTATTCACTTGAAATTATTAATAGAATGAGTGAATCCTGCTATAAAATGCCAGATGTTGTCGGATGTTGGAGAGGATTACCCACTCTTTTATTACTTCCAACTTGTAACAAGGTTCCAGCAACAGTTTTAACGTTGATTATGATGAGTTGTCAATAGGTGTAGTATGGAGCTTTCATTTATAACGAAAATTTTTGTTTTTTTTTCTTCTTATTATTTTCTAAAGATTTTTCTTTTTAAAATCTTTGTAACGTGTCTCTAAACAACTAAAGATTGTGTTAAGTCATCAAAATTCTTTAATAAAGATACTACATCGCGATAGCAGGTGAATTTAATGAAACGTAAGCTCATTAATATTAATGCGTTAATGTTGCCATACTAAAGTTTATAACGATTACCATCAAAGAAATGAAGCCATAAAATTGTAGCTAAGTAATACAATGTCATTAAAAGTGACATTTCTTTTTTACTTTAATTATATATCATGGTAAATGTGTGTTTCCTGTAAAGTATTTTAAAATAACAATCATTTACAACAGTTAAAAAATTACATATTATATTACAGATGTATATATATATTAAATATTTTAAGAAGTACAGCCTTAGTATAACATTTATTAATGTTACATTAATTCAATTTCGAAGTAATCTCTTCACTTTAATATTCTTAATAAAGCAGTTAAATTTTTAAAATCTAGTAGAAAATATTCTCTAGATACTAATTATAAAACAGGGATATTTTATTATAAGGTGATCCAAAAGTCAGTTAACCGCTGTTAAAGATAAATTGCTGTTTATTCGAAAGTTTTTATTAATTATAAACGTCTGATGCACAAATTAAATTATAACGTCTTAAAAAAAAACTAAATGTACTTAACTGATTTTTGGGCCACCATGTATATAATTCAATTATACAGATGTAACAAATAAATATAAGTGTAGTGATTAAAAGTGTCTCCTGTTGAATATTTGCAGTTTCATTTATATTATTATAATATATAATTTAATAAAGTTCTCCCCCTCTTTTTTTTTCTTTCCTCCTGTGTTGGAACATGCTTAAGTTTATAAATGAAAAGGAATAGATAAAATGTAATTTGTTAATTCAATTTTTTTTTAGTTAATTATGATTTCATAATATAATAAAATACAGTAGTATTATTATACAATGTTCATAATTCATTTATTAATGGACTCATTAATTTATTGTAGGGTATGAATGTGCTTATTTTTATGTGTGTTTTTTTAATTCATTAATTGTTTAGAGAATGATATGAATATATTAATTTTAAGAAAATACAATTATAATGAAATATTTAATCATCTTTTAATTAAAAAACAAAATCACCATTGTTAATCAATTTTAATATTCGGCCTCGATTTTTGTCTAACTCTGTTCTCGAAATTAACGAAGAACAGACAGATGGACGGACGACAGTGAAAATGTATAGGTCTTCAGTCTGGAAATTGCATTCCAATAAGAAGGAAAAAAAAAAAGAGAAAAATTTAATACAACTTAACACAAAGATTAAGAATAAATTTATTTTGCATTTTAACAAGAAATTTAATCAATTTATTCAAAAAATTTTACAATTTTCTTGCATTAATTTACATTCAATTTTTTTTTTTACTTTCTCACAATTTTCATTTTGAAATTCATCCTTATTATCATTTTCTCTAAAAATGATAATGATGATAATGATGATGATGATGATGATTATCTTCAAAATGTTCCTCTTTACATCAATACTCTCATCATTCTCTTCAAATTCATTATCAGTAATGTACTCTGACTCTTCATACTTTTTAACTTCAATTTAAATTTCTCAATTAATGATATTTATTTATCTACACTCCTTATATTCAATTATTTTTAAATAAATATATTTGTTGATTAATATCTAGTTATTTATTAAAAGCATACTAAGTAAACTTATATTAAAAAATTTTCACATTTTTTAATTAATATTTTTAACAAAATAATGATTTTTAAAACTAAAATAATAGTAATAATAATTTAAATATTAATTTAAAAACTTAAAAATTTCTTCAGAAAAATTATTAGATTTTACTATATTCTATGTGAGAATTTATCATCATTTTTTAATGCTTCTTTCTTTATTTATTATT
>NW_019386394.1:65919-70172 GCF_000671375.1 Centruroides sculpturatus | reverse complement strand
TTAAAACTGTATTAAAATGAAGTTTTATATTAATAAATATATTTTATAAAATAATATTTTACAAAATTAATTACCATCTTATTTCTTTTTATGTTAATTTATAATATAGAAAGACATAATAAATTATTCAACTTTAACAATATTGTATTTACTATAATAGTTATTTAGTACACTGTATATAATTATTCTAAAATTTAGTAACTCACTAATTATATCATCTGCATTAGGATATTTGAAGATATAATTGCACCTTCATTTTCAGAGGTCTCATATTAATTAAATTGTGTGAATTTTGATGGAAAGTGTAATATAATTTATTACATTTTAATTTCTTAATTATTATATACAGTTTTAATCAATTTACTTTATTTATTCTTATATATTCTCTTTAATATTTTATAATATTTAACTTTATGAATTATTAATTTCATGCATGAGTAGCAATTTTTTTTTCTTTTTACATCTTAATCCTTATTTTTAAATATATTAAGTTCTGTTGTATATGAAGTAATTTATTATTTATAAAAATTTATTTTATATATTTTTCTCCATTTTATCTTTCAGAATAATATACATTACCTTCTTTCAGATCTTTATTCGCTTTCACTTTTTTTTTTACTCAGATTCTTTCTACTGATCCTGGGAATTTTTTTATAACATAAAAGATATTTCTTCTTTTTTTTCTGTCCTTACTTTATGTTCTTCTACAGAACTTTTTTAAAAAAATATTTTACTCTATTTTAACAAATTATTTATTAAAAAAGACATTAATTAAGTAAACAAGAAACACTATATAAAATATAAAAGAACTTTTAAGAAAATGAAGTTTAAATTTTATTACAAATAAAAAATGATTTAAAATATTCTAAAGTTATTTAGTAAATTATAAATTAATTTATGTGAAGCACCAAATTTTTTTTTTATTTTTATTATTATTTTTTATATTTTTCTCCTTTTTCTTTTTTTTAGTAATAACTTCATGAACTTATACATCAACCTGTCTTTCATACAATTTTCAGGTAATTCATAAATGACACTCCCTAAAATGAGAGCTCATTACGTTGAATGAATATTAAGTCTTCAATATTCATTAAGAAATTTTGTTAATGCGAGCATCTGCTAGATGAAGACATCTAATAGCTTCATATAAGTTATCCAAGGTTGCTAATGACAATGGAAGTAAAATTTACTTTAAAAATATTCTTTACATATTATGTATTCCAGTAACTTTCTAAATTTGAATAGTCAATTAATTATTGTTAATTAAATGACCTCTCTAGAAGTTTGACAAGATTAAGTAATAGAGAATCTTTCAGAATTAGTAAGAATACACATTATATGCCTAAATTTATAAATTATAACGAGTAAAAGTTAATCTATCTCACTAATTACGTTCATATTAAAAGTATATTAGAAAATTTCTTTGTTTTTATATATAATTTCTTTACCTTATTACTTATTCAAAACAAACATGATAATCATCCCTTACAATTATTCTAATATTTTAATTTATTAAATAAATTTTAATATATAACCATTAGTTATGAGGCATGAAACGTTAAAGCTTATACCATATTCAACAGGAAGAGGAAATGATTCTCTACTTAATTTTCTTAAAAAAAAAAAAATAATAATAATCGATGTTAGTAAACATGTTTATTAACCTTTTAATATTATAAATAAGCTTATAAATTATTGAATTTAATGAATATTTAACAAATAAACAAACAAAAATTGATAAACACTTAAGAAAAAAAAAAGCTTCAAAGTTCTCCAAATTGCTAATTTATATTTAGTTACGCTTTTATCAATGCATTGATATTGCTTATTTTTATATAAATATAAAGATCTAGAGCTTCATACCACTTAGAAATTATTACACTTGTTGAAATTACAGATAATCTATATTAATTAGAATGACACGAATGCTTTGATCAACTTGATTCTCCAATTCACCTTTAATTATAAATCCTATATAATTAAACTGATGACTGTTATTTATAAATTATTCGATACAATATTATAAATTGTCAACTCCATTACTGATAATTATTTTGTCAATCTTCGAAATTTTTTTTTACTTCTCTTGTCATTTTTATTATTATTATTATTTTTTTTTTTTTTAATTTTCTTCTTGAGGCTATTAAATTCGAAGATTAATTATTCACTAAATAGTTTCAGTTACTGAATGCACGTTAAAATGAGTACATAATTATTGTATAAAACTAATGTAGTGAACTGAAACAGTAAATTTACCTTTAGGTCATTTTAAAATGAAGATAATTGCTTTATATTTAGTGGCGGAACCGTTTAAGAAAGCGCAAAAAAGAAAAAAAAAAATATATATATATAATAATAATTTTTGCTCCCATGTTGTTATTAAGTTAAATTTTTTTTTATTTTTTATCTTAATAATTTAATTTTCTAATAAAAATTTTAAGTATACGTTAAGTGTTTTAAATATTAATTAAAAAGAAATATAATAAATTTTACGTTTAAATGAGTTTTTTTTTATTAACGTTGTAGTCACATTTCTTGAGTTATAAATATGAGATTAAAATCAAAAAAGTTTGAAAATGCGGTCGTTTATTATTAAAAAAAATTAAGAAAATTAAATTTTTAATTAATTTAAATATATTTTAAGGCGTTTTAATTAAGTTTTTCGCTATTTTATTCTAATTTAGAAGCAAATTTTTAGGGAAAAAAAATTGAGAAAAATTACAATTCAACGAACAATTATTTATTACGACATCATCATTATTATGCCGAGTTATAATTTCTTTAAATCAAATTTAATTTAAAAAAAAATCACGTGACTTCCGGTTTAGCCCGAAATTTAGTATACAGTTAGTCGGGTTCTTCGACCCCTAAACTTTCCAGGAATTTAGTAGTGTATTCACCCTGTACATCATTCTTCTCCTGATAGCAATCGAGTAATGCAAGCTTTGTTCTCGAGAAAAATTTGAATTGAAATCACCTGACTTCCGGTCCCAACCGGAGGTTTTATATAGTTAAATAGGTCACAGACTCCTACGTTTCCCGTATCTCTTCTCGATTTTTATCTATCTAATTCAGTTCTCGAGATTAAAGATGGACAGACAGACGGGAGACCTGTTATTCGAACATTACAGCCCTATAAAAATCATGTTAACAAGTTAAAATAATTAAAGAATTTGAATGGATTATAAATCATTTAAAATATTCTAATAAATTTTTAAAGCTAATCGATAGTTTTTAGTAAAAATTATATGAGTATTTTGGTTGCAATTCGTGTTTCATACTTCATGTTAGGTTATAAATGATACTAATTTATGAATTTTGAAAATTTTCTCTAATGTTACTTTAATATTTAAAGATCTGCACAATGTAATATTTTATCTACTTAAAAATTAGCGAAATCATTTAAATTTTTTAAGTTAAAAATTTTATATTTTTAATGTTATATAACAGACTAGAAGAGAAAAAAAACAGGAAGAAAAAAAAATACATGATATATTTTTACTATAAAATATAAATGCATTTAATTAACACTGATTAAAGTATAGACAATATTTTAGCACTTTAAACACATTAAACAATTTTAAAAACTCAATTAAAAAAGAAAAAAAAATAATGACATATATTCTACACAAATCAATTACATTTTTAAAGCTTAAAAACAACATTTTTTATTTTCTATTGTTTTTTTCCCTCTTCCTATTTTCATGAATATTGTTGTACATTTATCTAAAACTAACTTTTAACAATCTAGAAAATAATTTGAAGGGAAAAAACAGTAGGAATATCACCTAGAATAATTACAAAGGAAGAAAGAAAGCAATTAAAAATTCCTTTGGTCCAGAAATACTGTAATTGGACAGATGTGTAATATGTAACATGCAACATCTATCTGAATTTCGATTTAAACTTAAAATAAATCAAGAAGAGTATTTAAAAAAAAAAAAAGTCATTTAATCCAAATAAATGATATTGCAACTTAAGAATGTTTTCACCTTAATTGTTCACTTATGTTACAATTAGATAAAATATAGTCAACGCTTGAATTACTTTTATTATTTTCTTCCTTTTTTTAAAAATTTATAATAGTTTTAATATTAAAAATAAAGAAAAACATTTAACTTTTTAGTTGATTTTTTTTTTCATTTTTCTAAGTGTAAAATAGCCTTGTGGCAATTTATAATCATCTCAAAAAGGAATTAAATTGTTAAATCTATCGAGAAATTACTTAAAATTAAAAAAAAATATATATATAT
>NW_019386394.1:56956-61174 GCF_000671375.1 Centruroides sculpturatus | reverse complement strand
TAACAAAACAAACTGTAAGCCCTGATAAATTTCACAAACATTAACTAATATATAAGGCAAAGTTAAAGGAGTAAACAAACATTTTAATCTTTCTCTTTCTTAAATTTTTATCAATAATCTTATCCACTTATTAGAATAATTCATTATTGTTGAAAAGTAAACAACACTTTTCTCTTATTGAATTAATCTTTTGATATATTTCAATAATTAATAATATTTGATTTATTATCTGTTTTAATCACTGTCATTCCTTATAGTTAATTAGTAGTTATTTACCTTTAGATTCAGTATAGAGCACTTTCTAATTTATTTGTGAGTTACTGTGTTTCCTCTTCTGTCAGCTTTGCTTGACAAAACAAAATCAAGTTTTATTCTCATATGTAAATAATAATAATAATAATTAAACAATGATTTATTTATTTGTAATGTTATTTATATTAAAATTTTATTCAAAATATTTAATTTAATTTTTTTTGTTACATTAGTTTGTCAATTTTATATATATTTGTTGAAAGGTGTATAAATATATTGAATGTTTATGATTTTTATGGTGTTCTGTACATAAATGTTTATTATGGTGTAAAAACTGTATAAAATTCTTTATTTATACTGTGTAGAAAGTAAGATAGGAAGTATATTCTAGTAGAGAAAGCCTTACTTTTGTAGAATTTTGTTATATAAAAAACTAAAAGCATTGTTTTTTTTTTCCTTTTACTATCCTCCTTTCTGAAATACTTAAATGGTCTTGACGTCAATGCGAAACACATTATGGACCACATCGTATTTAGAAAAATCTTCGAATTTTTCAACATTTTCTGTTGCTAACACAAAGATTTTAATCGTAACAAGCAATTTCTCCCTTTATTTTCTATTTTTCTCTTACTAAATTATCGATTTTTGAAAAAAAAAATTATACATAGTCTATATAATAGGGCAGTCAAAAGCTTGTAAGAGGCTAAGAGGCAGAAGGAGCACGATGAGTATGGCGGGTCCTTTTTGCTATTTATTATTATTTTTTGACCAAATTAAATACGTAGAATTGGTAAAAAAGTGATCTTAAATATCCCCAATTTATAGTGTAGGAACTACTAAGGTCTCTAAATAGTCTTAGAGTTCTGAAAAATCCCAAAACTCCCTCCTCTCAAATGCCCTGTATATAAGTACAGAACAAATATAAAATAATAAATTATTTAATTGTTTTAGCGTTAAAAATTTATTTTTTTCTTAATTCATATATTTTTAAAGAAATTTATTATATTTTTACGAGTATTTAGTAGCTGTTGTTGTAAAAAACAAATCAGATAAAATAGAGGAGTTATAAAATTGTGAAGTTTATGTAAATATCGATTTTTATATTTTCTTTTAAAAAAGGAGAATGCATTTAGTAAAAAAATTCAAGTTTTTTTTTATATTTTAGGTAATTTTTTTTTTATTTCTGTAAACCATCAAGAACAGCAGGTATCATGTCATATCCTGTACAATCCAGTTGAATCTTTTCTCTATGTTTTATATCTCTTATTCTATAGTCGATAAAATAAATATAGAAAAACAATTGGTAAATTTTTATTACCGTCAATCTCTTTTCTTCTAAAAATTAAAAAAAAAATTAATATAAAGATATATATAATTGGTAATATTTAAGGTAAAAATCTATAGTACTTCTTTAAATTAAATAAATATAATTTTATAATATAAACTCGAGTGATTCCATGTTTAAAGTCGAAATTGCAGAAATAATATTAAAAGAAATTTTAGTGATTACGTGTTATGATATATTCTTGATACGAGTTTTGATATTGAACGTTATTAGATTTTTTTTTTCTTTTTTCCTAGGAGAGAGCTTAATAAATTATATTATTGTTTTATATTAGAAACAAATTCTTTCAACTTAAAAACATTATAGACGTTTGTATCTTAGTATCAAGTAGTTATAAGTCTGTCTATTACTACTGAACTTTGCTAATTGCATCCGTTTTTACCGACATAAATTGTGAGAGTTGGACAAGGAGCACTAGAGCACACGTCCTATTTCGTCTTAAATTAGGTTCTACTAGAGAAGAAATCTAAACTGGGAAATTGAGTAAAAGATTTGATCTAGCAAAAAAAAAAAAAAAAAAAAAAAGACTTTGAAGGTGATGAGGTTGATGCTTTTACTTTACTTTGTTGAGTCTTTTCCGTTTGATTGCCTTTTCATCTATTGATAGTGATGAGTTTCTCTCTTAAAAGAACTTAAAGAAAGTATTAGCGAAGAGAATAATTTAAAATCTTAATCAGTTTTCAAACAGCTAGATGCCTTTTTTAAAATTTGTTTTTTTTTAAAAAAAAAGTAACTTTTGTAAAGTTAAATTCATTAAAATAAATTCAGTTATATTGATTATGTGATTGATCCTTTGATTTTTCAGCGTTATAAAAAGTAAGAAAACAAATTTTTTTTTTTTTATTCTTCTTTTAAAGGAGAGTTAAATATATAAATTTTACACGAATAAAAAGCAAAATATTTAATGTAAACAAAGTTTAATTCTATTATAGAAACACGTATCGAGAATAAACTACTTTTCTTAATAAAATATTCCATCAGAGAGATCTTTAAATTTTCTTCAGAAATTTTTTTTCTTGTCTCAGCTTTTTTTTTTTCTTCTTCTTCTTCTTCTTATTCTTTGCCTCCAAAGAGATAGGAAATCTAATAATTTTAAACTTCATAGTTTTTATCAGTTTAGAATATATTGCTACTTACTCTACAACACACATAATAGATCGATTAAAGGAAGAAAATTTTGCATAGTTCAGCAAAGAAATAAAAATAGATTTTGAATCCGCTGACTGTGACTTTAAAAAATATCATTAACTCTTATATAGAAAAAGTTGTTAAAAAAATTTTTTTTGTATGTGTGAATTTTACGAATTCAAATTTGTTCCTACGGTAAAATGTTTTTATTATTATTATTATTATTATTTCTTTTTCTGTAGTAAAATACGAGACGGATGTACTAATGCTATTACATTAGATTTGTACAGAAAAAAATCCCTTTTACTCTCGCTTGTTGAGGGACTATTTTTACATTATTCAGTATAACTTTTTTTTATAATATTTAAGTTGAGTAACGTAGAAAATTCCCTCAAGACTTTCAATCAAATTAAATTCTTATGTGTAATTTAAAGTTGTTTTCCTATTTGATTTTAAACTAATGGAAGAATTTTTTTTAATCTGATTCTTCGCTCTATATAACGAATAAATCTTTCATTTATAGAATTTTGTATAAGATTAACGTAGCAAATGTAAGGATTTCCCATCAATTTTTAAATCTATAGCAATTAATTTTTATTAATTATTNAGGAAGAAAAAAAAATACATGATATATTTTTACTATAAAATATAAATGCATTTAATTAACACTGATTAAAGTATAGACAATATTTTAGCACTTTAAACACATTAAACAATTTTAAAAACTCAATTAAAAAAGAAAAAAAAATAATGACATATATTCTACACAAATCAATTACATTTTTAAAGCTTAAAAACAACATTTTTTATTTTCTATTGTTTTTTTCCCTCTTCCTATTTTCATGAATATTGTTGTACATTTATCTAAAACTAACTTTTAACAATCTAGAAAATAATTTGAAGGGAAAAAACAGTAGGAATATCACCTAGAATAATTACAAAGGAAGAAAGAAAGCAATTAAAAATTCCTTTGGTCCAGAAATACTGTAATTGGACAGATGTGTAATATGTAACATGCAACATCTATCTGAATTTCGATTTAAACTTAAAATAAATCAAGAAGAGTATTTAAAAAAAAAAAAGTCATTTAATCCAAATAAATGATATTGCAACTTAAGAATGTTTTCACCTTAATTGTTCACTTATGTTACAATAAATCAAGAAGAGTATTTAAAAAAAAAAAAAGTCATTTAATCCAAATAAATGATATTGCAACTTAAGAATGTTTTCACCTTAATTGTTCACTTATGTTACAATTAGATAAAATATAGTCAACGCTTGAATTACTTTTATTATTTTCTTCCTTTTTTTAAAAATTTATAATAGTTTTAATATTAAAAATAAAGAAAAACATTTAACTTTTTAGTTGATTTTTTTTTTCATTTTTCTAAGTGTAAAATAGCCTTGTGGCAATTTATAATCATCTCAAAAAGGAATTAAATTGTTAAATCTATCGAGAAATTACTTAAAATTAAAAAAAAATATATATATAT
>NW_019386394.1:50561-53687 GCF_000671375.1 Centruroides sculpturatus | reverse complement strand
GGACTATTTTTACATTATTCAGTATAAACTTTTTTTTATAATATTTAAGTTGAGTAACGTAGAAAATTCCCTCAAGACTTTCAATCAAATTAAATTCTTATGTGTAATTTAAAGTTGTTTTCCTATTTGATTTTAAACTAATGGAAGAATTTTTTTTAATCTGATTCTTCGCTCTATATAACGAATAAATCTTTCATTTATAGAATTTTGTATAAGATTAACGTAGCAAGTGTAAGGATTTCCCATCAATTTTTAAATCTATAGCAATTAATTTTTATTAATTATTATTATTTTTTTTATATTCCTAATTATTTTAAATTTCATATAAATCTGTAAATAAAGAACATAATTAATTACTATTTTATATATTTTAGAAATTAAAATTGTGAATTTTTAACGTTTATTAACCAATTTTATACATTTTTTAAATATTAATTTCTACAAATTGTGTTAAAACTATAAAATATTTAATACTTATTAAAATTTTATTGCTTTTTTTACGATTTTTTTACACTTATTTAACGTTAATTTCGAAAAAAAAAATGTTTAAAAAGTTTTAAAATTAAACATATAAATTGCTTTATAAATTTGAAATATTTTAAAGATTAATTTGAAATTTGTTACAACGAAATTTAATTCCATTTTATTTATTTAATAGGTCCATTAAATACAATTAAAATTCTTCATCGAATGTTACGTTATATAAAATTGTATTTTACATTTTTTGAAAAAATATTTTAAACTTATTTTTTTATAATTTATTTCAAAATTACTTTAATAATTATTTTAATGAATGTTATACAAATTAAATAACAAAAAATAAAAACTTAATTATAAACAGCATTACATTACAAAGAATGTAAATTGTTTGTATTTTTAACAGATAAAATTAGAAAAAAAAGGATAAAAATATCAGATTTAAAAGGTTAAATTTAAGTAAAATAAATGATTTTTATAATAACAACAAAACTTCAATACTTTTTGTAAATATTTTTTAATCCATGGTATCAGAAGAATCTACTGTTATTGCAATATTATTCTTACAAATCTGATAAGCGGGTTATTACAATATCCCTTATTGAGGTGAGGATAGTATAACTCCTGGGGATATAATTCTCTGCAATAATGACATATTGTATAGATAAAGCCGAAGTGAAGGGAGAGTTTACTAGTGCTCTGTCAACATTATTACACACACGAAATGAAACTTTCGGAAAATCGTTTAGTTTTAAACGGAAGTTTTGCACAGATACAATGATTTATTTTAAAAAAAATTAATAAATAAATAAGAAAAGAAAATACGAGCGAAAATTATTATAAAGATGCCGGGCTTCAATTTTTAATCATATTTTTAATTTATTTAATTTAAAATATATGCTCTCGATTTAAATTTAGTAGTCTTGCCCCTGTACTGTACATCGTGTTTTTCCTGATAACAATAGAATTATACAGGTTATCTATTAAATCGGTTAAAGGGGAAATTTTTGAATTGAAATCACTTGACGTTCGTTCTAAATCGGAATTTTGTTATAGTTAATTGAGGCATTCTGTTCCTAATCTTTCCATATCTGATCTGGACTTTCATCTATCTAACACTGTTCTCGAGATTAAGGAAGACAGACAGACAGACGGACGACAGTAGGAATTTATGTCTACAATTTTTTTCAAATTGTAACCCAAAAATATAAAGGTTAACAAGTTTCAGTTTTTTTATTTATTTTTTTAATTAATTATTATTAAATAGAGGAGTTTCGGGTTTATATTTTGCAAAAAAGTTTTCTATTTTCTGAGCTGTGTTATTTATTTATTGACAAAGTTAATCAAAAAAAGTGGGAAAAAAAAGTCTCGTTCGCGCCATTCTTAAATAGAATATCGAGAATTGCAAACAAATCAGCAGGTAGCAATGTAATTTCAAACAAGCGTCATTGTCTGAAAGGGAATAAGCATAATGAGATTCTTGCCCGACGTACAATTTACAAAGGGAAGTTATTTGTAAATCCTCAGCTGCCCGGAAATTCTTGTGATTCAATTTTTTCCAGTTTTTGTTTACATAAGGAGAAGATACTTAAAAAAAAAATCTGATTGAAACCATTATTGTTCACCAGAATACTGTTATGACCCTATTGAACGTGGATATGTCCGTCTTTGGGTAATGGCTCGGATTTGGAAACAGATATCTAGACTGAACTCGATTGCAAATTTTCCATAAGGGGCGAGTAAACATTGATTTACAAGCCTATTATTGTTTCACACTGACCTCCAATACTACTTTTCTTCGCTATACCTTTGACACGCTGACTATCCCAAAGGTCGTAGAATTCTACTTTATAGGGTAGTATTTTGATACTTTTTTTGTAACTTTCTTTTCTATATATATATATATGTATGTATATGTTTTTTTTTATTTTAGTAACACTACACAGCGGGGAGGAACTCAACATTATCCGTGTGTCGAGGTTTCATATGGGAGCCTATCTGTGTGTTGCTTCCAATGGGGTGCCACCCGCCATCAGCCGCAGAATCTACCTAGAAGTGACATGTGAGTGTTCAGATTTTCTATGTACTATTATTATGTGATGGATTTTCAATCTTATGTGGACAGTTTGCCATCTCTTATCAAATGTTACTGTCTTCTTCCTATATCCATTTTTGATGGATGGGAAAAGACAATATTTTTATTTATTCATAAGAAAATAAGCTTGATGTATATAAAAAAATTGTTGGTAAACTTTTTTTACGTGAAAATAAATATCGTATAAATAATTTAATTTAATATTTTATTATATATCAGTTATAATTTTCGAGTCAATTTATTAATAAAATTTTTTTCATTTTCTTACTTATCAGATATGTAATATATATATGTAGAAGATAAAAATTTAATTTTATTTTTTAGTTGGAAGTTGATTTATGTGTATACATACTCGTAAGTCCTATATGAAGCTACTTTTAAGGCTTATACTCAGTTCAAAGTTGGGGAAACATACCCCAACTTTTAACAAATTACAAATGTTATTGACAAAGACAGATGATAGTATTTTATATCGATAAAAATTTTAAATTTTATAAGCGTTAAATCTATTTTTAAATTGTAATTTTATATATATATCTTTTCATCTATTGATA
>NW_019386394.1:46060-49640 GCF_000671375.1 Centruroides sculpturatus | reverse complement strand
CTACAATAATATTGAATTTCTTAGTTTTACGAGAGGGAATGTTATTTAATTTGTGTTGCGTGTTTCTTATTGGTTGAATATCAAAAGAACAAATGTAGAGAAATATTTTATGGAAAAAAAATGAGGAAATATATATATATATATACATTTTTTTTTGCAAATTTAGTTCGAGTAATGTTATTTTTCAATCGATGATTGTTATCACTAGGATGCAATTCTTTACATATATTATAATATATTATATATTATAGAGAGAAAACACGAAATTTATATAAAAACAATTAAACTTTATATTAAAATTTTATTCTATCTTTATTAAAATAATAATAAAAATTAACTTTATTTATAATTAAACAGCGTCAAAAATTATGATTTATAGTTTTTAAAATTATTATTATGTATTTTTTTAATTAGAAATTTTACAAATATATCTTATTATTATTATTTTTTATAAACATAAAACTTTTTAACTTATTATATTATTTAATGACTAATTTTTATTTCGATATCATTAAAATTAATTAATTTTTTAATTATTTTTTGTGATTAAAAATTAATTTTTTTTTATTTTATTATTGAAATAAAATTAAATATTTTAAGTAAGATTATAGTTATATGATTTTTATTTTAATTTGAATAATATTTAATTAATTAAGATGTACGATAATTAAGATAACCGTTTTTATATGTTAAACATAATCAACATCAGGCTCAGATAGAAGGGGTCAGTAGGCCATTTGGCGCAGATCCTAGATATAAAGAGGACCAAAGTGATAAAAATTAAAATATATTTTCCTAATAGATAGCTAAAAATTTGTTTTAATGCTTTTATTTATATAATTTTATGGATTTCAAAGAGGAATGGAGCCTATATTTGTGACTAGCCACGCTTCCATCTTACCTCTTTCAATCTTTTTCATCATGTTAAATATTTTTCTCTATTTAATTTTTTATTTATTTATAAATTTTAAGCTTTATCTTCAATGCTTTAAGCTATATTTTCGTTTTTACTCATCTTGTAAGCTTATTTTCGTCCTATAATGCGCACTCCACTTCTTTACATAATTTATGTTCTTCTTAATATATTTTTTAGCTATACATTTACTACATATCTAATTACATTTTCACTCTAACATCTCATTATATATTCTCTTTAATATATTTTTTATTACGTTTCAACTGATAGAATATAAATGTAAATTAAAGACAAAATTAATAAATAAAACATGCGTATACATAACGGAAAAATTCCAAATTAAAAAAAATATATATATATTTTTTTTTAAATAAATAAACTTAATAAATAAATCCATTTATATTTTATCGAATTTTTAATAAATTCTACTTTATATAAAATAAATGAATAAAATAAAGTTAAACGAATTTAGTAAATTTGTTATAAACAAAAGTCGATTTAATTTTTGAATCCATTTAAATTAAAGAAAAATTCCTATCGACAGGATAATCACAATGACAAAGAAATGAGCGAGAACAAATGTCTAGAATTTACCTAATCACATTACCAGTGCAGAAATCTTTTCTTACTTTAAAGAAGAACGAATGAATGAGGAACGTGTTTTGAAGTGAAATGTGGCTAATTGAACTACAATAACCGAAAAAGTAACTTGTAGAATTACAGAAAATCCTAAGATGATTATTGAGAATGAAGAAAAATAGAAAAATGGGAATTGAGGGAAAGAAGGGAAAGAGAATTAAAATAAAATAAAAAAAAAGTGAAAGTAAAATTAAGACACGTGGTCTTAATCTATTTAAGAAAGGAATTAGAAATTTTTCGACTTAACATTTTCATTAAAGTAAATGTTACATGTCTTACGTATTATCTCAATTTAAATTATTTNAATATCAGATTTAAAAGGTTAAATTTAAGTAAAATAAATGATTTTTATAATAACAACAAAACTTCAATACTTTTTGTAAATATTTTTTAATCCATGGTATCAGAAGAATCTACTGTTATTGCAATATTATTCTTACAAATCTGATAAGCGGGTTATTACAATATCCCTTATTGAGGTGAGGATAGTATAACTCCTGGGGATATAATTCTCTGCAATAATGACATATTGTATAGATAAAGCCGAAGTGAAGGGAGAGTTTACTAGTGCTCTGTCAACATTATTACACACACGAAATGAAACTTTCGGAAAATCGTTTAGTTTTAAACGGAAGTTTTGCACAGATACAGTGATTTATTTTAAAAAAAAATTAATAAATAAATAAGAAAAGAAAATACGAGCGAAAATTATTATAAAGATGCCGGGCTTCAATTTTTAATCATATTTTTAATTTATTTAATTTAAAATATATGCTCTCGATTTAAATTTAGTAGTCTTACCCCTGTACTGTACATCGTGTTTTTCCTGATAAAAATAGAATTATACAGGTTATCTATTAAATCGGTTAAAGGGGAAATTTTTGAATTGAAATCACTTGACGTTCGTTCTAAATCGGAATTTTGTTATAGTTAATTGAGGCATTCTGTTCCTAATCTTTCCATATCTGATCTGGACTTTCATCTATCTAACACTGTTCTCGAGATTAAGGAAGACAGACAGACAGACGGACGACAGTAGGAATTTATGTCTACAATTTTT
Source organism: Centruroides sculpturatus (assembly GCF_000671375.1). Taxonomy (NCBI): domain Eukaryota; kingdom Metazoa; phylum Arthropoda; class Arachnida; order Scorpiones; family Buthidae; genus Centruroides; species Centruroides sculpturatus. Next base: position 47,025 of record NW_019386394.1, on the reverse strand, counting down.
TTCAAATTGTAACCCAAAAATATAAAGGTTAACAAGTTTCAGTTTTTTTATTTATTTTTTTAATTAATTATTATTAAATAGAGGAGTTTCGGGTTTATATTTTGCAAAAAAGTTTTCTATTTTCTGAGCTGTGTTATTTATTTATTGACAAAGTTAATCAAAAAAAGTGGGAAAAAAAAGTCTCGTTCGCGCCATTCTTAAATAGAATATCGAGAATTGCAAACAAATCAGCAGGTAGCAATGTAATTTCAAACAAGCGTCATTGTCTGAAAGGGAATAAGCATAATGAGATTCTTGCCCGACGTACAATTTACAAAGGGAAGTTATTTGTAAATCCTCAGCTGCCCGGAAATTCTTGTGATTCAATTTTTTCCAGTTTTTGTTTACATAAGGAGAAGATACTTAAAAAAAAAATCTGATTGAAACCATTATTGTTCACCAGAATACTGTTATGACCCTATTGAACGTGGATATGTCCGTCTTTGGGTAATGGCTCGGATTTGGAAACAGATATCTAGACTGAACTCGATTGCAAATTTTCCATAAGGGGCGAGTAAACATTGATTTACAAGCCTATTATTGTTTCACACTGACCTCCAATACTACTTTTCTTCGCTATACCTTTGACACGCTGACTATCCCAAAGGTCGTAGAATTCTACTTTATAGGGTAGTATTTTGATACTTTTTTTGTAACTTTCTTTTCTATATATATATATATGTATGTATATGTTTTTTTTTATTTTAGTAACACTACACAGCGGGGAGGAACTCAACATTATCCGTGTGTCGAGGTTTCATATGGGAGCCTATCTGTGTGTTGCTTCCAATGGGGTGCCACCCGCCATCAGCCGCAGAATCTACCTAGAAGTGACATGTGAGTGTTCAGATTTTCTATGTACTATTATTATGTGATGGATTTTCAATCTTATGTGGACAGTTTGCCATCTCTTATCAAATGTTACT